>NW_010433628.1:139173-141281 GCF_000710305.1 Buceros rhinoceros silvestris | reverse complement strand
TCCTGCTGTCCCACCATAAAACTAAAATACCCTTCCAACAGGCAATATTTACATAATAGTTTGGTGTGGCTTTATTAACGGACGCACTCCTGTTTTCTCCTTGCTGTGAAAAAAATCAAGTCCTGAGGACTTGGTTCAGCCTGGCTGTTGGAGCACAGTGCAATTTGATCCCCATATCTCAGAAGGCGGATTCGTCGCCTGAGGAGAGTCACATCACTTTCTTGGGAATGCCATGAAGAAAGCAGCTGTGAAGTGTCCACAGGGCTGCCCAGCGAGCAGCTGCTTCCTGGGTGTCCTGGCCGTGGCCCCAATGCAGCCCCAGAACTCTGCCGCCTCTTCCTCCGGGGAGGAAGCTGGGGGTGCCCCGCACTTCAGCAGCACCCCCTTGGGGCAGGACGGCTGCCAGTGGGAGCCGGCACCTCAATTTGTGTCCTTCGAGGACCTGGAGATGAACACAACCCTCTGAAGTCAGGAGGGAATAAACAGCTGCAAAGTGAGTTTTGCAATAAAAAATGTAAAATACGTAGTATATAAAAAAGAAAGTTATTAAAAACTTAAGATAAGATCAAAACATTCCAGACGTTATGGTCTGTGTTCTTGCAGAGCTGTGTAAAAAAATGCTGGAGTTTTACAAAGGGGAGCAGCAGAAGAGTTCATATATGTCAAATACTTTGGATCTTTCAGCCCATTAATGTAACAAATTAAAAATAACAGATGATGGTCTTACCCTGATACTGTAGCACAGTCACGTTTTTTAAGGCAGCAAATGTTCCTGGTTTTTTACAACAAACTCATCAGGTTTTTACAGAAGATCTTCAGAGGTTTCTTGAGTGCTTTGCTAACATTGTGACTTTCAGTATAAAATATGTGCTAGGATTTACACCCTAACCATACACTTCATAATTGGAAAAGGGTGTTCCTGTGGCTGGGATTCAGCTGCCAAAGCCATGGGATTCAGAACCAAGCCTTCAGTTTGAACTGGGGCCATGCAATCTCCAAATTAAACACGAAAATACCAGCTACGATATGAATATAATGAGTGAAACAGATGATCTGCAGCAAACAGGAGATATTTCCTCTTAAATTATGAATGATCAAAATCACACCTATAGTTATTATTTTCCCAGTCTCCACGCAGGGTCAAAAGTGCCTTCAGCTACACGGATGCAAATCTGGAATAATTTCAGCAAAGTTACTGAAACACACAGCAGACTGATTTTGTTGACGAAGAAAAAGAGATGAAAAATATACGGCCTTTTTAACACCTTCTTTCCGTACTGTGAATTATTTGAAGGTTTATTTAGTCCCTCTTACTATATTTCACATGGGCTGCAGAGAGTTTTTGGAAATAATCTCTTTCAATGCATGATCAAGCCTTTTGAAGGCCAAGGTTGGGACTTGCCAGTTGCAAAAGGCGCTTCTCTTAATTGCTGGTCTGAAAGTCCGATGTCCTCATATACCATCTGAAACGATAACCACATTTTTCTCTTTCAGCTGTGCTGTAGCCCTCATATCTTACTGTCAAGAAGCTTCTTTTGGGACCGAGACGGGTCACGTTGGAAGTCAGTGGCTAATCAGCTCCCACTGCACATTGTCTGCTCTCAGCTTGAATTATCTTAGGCAGACATCCTGGCTAGCTGCAACACAAACCTCTGATGGCTTCAGCCCGAGAAGACCTGAGTTTGGCAGCCACTACGTTAGCAATGAGGAGAGGAAAAGAAATCCTATCTCTTCTGGTGCTTCTCCCCTCTTGGTTTCCCCACCGGCAATCAATAGAATGGTCGATAGTTGGTTTTGAGTTGTTCGCTACATGCTGGAGTTCTCTAATGTAAACCTTGGGTGTCTGGGTTTCAGACGCTCTAATGTGTCAGAGGAGGTTTGATAGCTGCCACAGCCATCCCAAGTTACACTTTATTTCCAGTGACAGCCTTTGTAACATGAGAAGGGAATGAATTCAACAGTTATAAGCACAGATCAATCTTCTACGCTTACTGCTTGGGGGAGGGGACAGGTTAAAATTTTTAGAGAAACTGAGCACGGTCTTTTTTGAACTATGTGCTGAAAAAATGCTCTGGGAGATAGACCTGCATGTTGGTCACGTTGGTTTT
>NW_010433628.1:135808-139051 GCF_000710305.1 Buceros rhinoceros silvestris | reverse complement strand
TATTTCAGACTCCATGATACTGGGGCTTTTTGCTCACCTCTATGTAGAAACTGTTCAGCGTGAAGGTCCAATGGACCGGCTGAAAAAAGGGGTTTTTTTATTAAAAAGCACCCGGGTCAGGCTTTTGTTAGCACTTCTGTAATGAGAACAGCTAAAATAGAATATTGCATATATGGTATTTGACAACATATGTTTTCTGTGTTCACGTGAAGGACCAGTATCCGCGAGGGAAGCATGAGCTGTGAGAAATGTGCAGGTCTTCTTTGTGTTTAAAGGAGTCTTATCAGCATTGGTACAAGAGTCGTCTCCTGTGCGTCTCTGTAACATGGATTTGTCTTTTGTGACAGTGGTTTCGTCTCTCTGCCTCACCTGCTCCCATCTTTTGTTGCTTCTCCTTTACAAGAGTACATTTCCTCTCTTGCATCTTGTTACAACGTTGTTATTTATTCCTAACGCATTAGGGTGCATTTTCTTCAGCGGCATACTCTGAAAAGTTTGCAAAGAGGATGATTATTTGTATGGATAACTACCCAGAAGTGCAGTGAGTTACGCTAACAGAATATTGGAAGGGGGATTAAACACAAGCGGGGGAGTGCTGATGCCTCCACCTCTCATTGCTAGGGAATCCATTCAGGTTGCTGCTGTCTTTCCCCTGCTGCTGGCAGGTTTGGAGAAGGGACGGATGGCTGGGCAGCTCCTACCAGTTCCCCTTCAACACTAACACATGACAAACTGCTCTTGACTTCATCTTCTGCTCACTCTTTGTTCACACCTTTGGCTTTAAGAGTAGCCGATGGAAGGGTTGGACACAAGCGGTCAGAAGGAAGTTCTGTCCTTGGGTCTACACGTGGACCTCACCAGTTGGCTTCAGTGGGAGCTGACTTCAGTGGAGAGCAGCTGAAAACTGAGCCTGCACCAAAGGTATTTGCAAAGCATAATCCAGTCCTCCTGGCCTTTCTCCCAACGTAACTGTTGCTAGCCTTGGCAGGAACTTCAGGGAGGATGCCTGATCCTGTAAGGTGTCCGTGCTTTTCAAGAAAAATGTTTTAACTGTTCTGCCTCACACAGATATGAATTGCAACTCTGATTTTTTAGATCTAAGAAAACCCAAATGCTGAAGGTGGGCCTGGAAAAGCCTTTTGAAAATTGTGACAATACATCTTTCGTATTACCAAAATGACATTGTTATTTAAAGCACTGAAACTGCTCTTTGAATTCTATTTCAATATTTAACCAATAACATTTAAAGATGTGCAGATGAAGCAAGTATCTTACCCCAGTACACTTTTAGATATCAATCATGCTGTATTAATTGAAAGGATTTGGTCTAATCTCATAAAGAAACAGGCAAACTCTTGGCTTTTCTCTAAAGTAAAAATATATCACTCATGTCATCCATTACTGTGCTATAATTATGGTAAGTGAAGCAGAACAGAATCGATGGAGCAATTTATCAATGCATTCCCAACTATTCCAGCACAGCTGACGTCATGCAGCTGCAGATACTGTCCTTCAATATAAAAGATATCCAGCAGTGTCAAGACTTTATTCTGATCTGCTCCAGCATAATATTTTCATATTTAATATTGTCATTTCAATTATGGTTTAATTAATTTATTTCATTCACTATGAAATTACACTTAATTAGTCGGCTTTTAATTTCCCCCCCCCAAATTAAAATTTCAAAAGGGCAAAAAAAAGAGGGAGAATAAAAATCCCAGACATTATTTAATTCAGACTTCAAGGTCAAAAACCCCTTATAGTTTAAACTTTATGCTAATAGAGCATAAACTTGATCTTTTCTGTTTCACTCTAAATTATTTCAAGATAAGAAGCAGAATATAATGTCTGTGGTAAGCGTTTCCAATAGACATTCATCTTCAGATATTAAATACTTCCCCAAAATGTCGTTCTAACACTCGGATACTGTTTAGTACCTTCAAATATTTGCCTTTTGACACACTCTGTTTTCCAAGTGTTGAATTTTACCCATCTATTATCTTTTAAGTTTTATTCAAATAGGCTGACAGAGTTCAAGCTCGTGTAGACTAAACTTGAGTGAAGGAGTCCTGGAGATAGCACTGTTTGTTCTGCAAAAACACTCACCCCGCATTCCTCCTGAAGCTATTCAATGTGTTTACACTATATTAAATATGAAAAATGAACTTCTTTGGCGAGGGGGTTGTTTAAAATACTGGGAGAAATATGGCCGGAATACCTTGCCGTACCCCCCTGGCCCTGAGGAGCGGTACTGAGGCTCTTCCCCCGGCTCCTCCGTCCTCCTCATGACCGGAGCGTCTATCTGCAGAACGCTTTTCCGACTGCTGGGCCAAAGCGGTTTCTAACAACCGTGCCTTTCTTCAACTGGCACAAAGTCCTCCTTGGGATTTTGGCACCGCCGGAGTGAAAAGCGCTCGCTCCAAAACCACACCGATCTTGCGGGGTGGGGAGAAGAAGGGAAGTGTTTGTTTACAACTTGCGTTGGGCTCTCTCAACCAGGCTTCGTTAAGATGTCTGGCTGCTGGCATGGCTTTTTCTCCTCCAACTTTTTCTTTTTTGTCTGTGGGAGAGGAGCGCTTGGAAAAGTTCATCAGGAAACGAAAGCTGCGAAAGTAGTTTTTCTCACACGCCAGCTGCGGTTTTGCGTGTTGTGGTGCGCGGTCTCGCTGTCATCCCCGGACATGGCATTTCCTTCTCTGGAGGGGCCTTTGCTCCCTGGTGGCGTTTCCGAGGCCTCGTTAAAGAGCGATGACAGACGACTTGTCTTCTGTATCCTGTTGTCCCCCCTCTCCCAGTCCTGCTGCCAGACCCAGGGGAGCATTCCCTCCACTGGGGCTTCATGGGGGGCTTTGGTGCTAGGGGACCCCGGTGGGGCTTCACCAGCACCATGCCCGGGAAAGGGTTAAGGTGCCCAGGCGGCCTTGGCGGAAAGCACAACGTCCCTCTCTCTTTAAAGATGTACTTTTAAACCGTGGTGGCGGGTGGATTTATGAAGGGCGAGTTTACCTGATATTCCCCGGTATTGTTTAATTTGGACTATATTTAACCAGCGCTGTGTTGAAACAGTGTCGGCGAGCTCTGAGAGCTTGCCAGGCACATTCTCAAAATGGTTGCCAAGCTGTAAGATGGCTGCCAAGGTCTGACTGCACTGAACAGGTCCAAAATGGTGACCAACTCCTCCGAATTTTCCTGCCGATTTCTTTTTTTTTTCCCCCCCCCCCGCTCTTCTTCCCAAAAAAAGGA
>NW_010433628.1:132318-135771 GCF_000710305.1 Buceros rhinoceros silvestris | reverse complement strand
TGTCGTTTTTTTTTTTTTTTCCCCCCCCCCCCGCTCTTCTTCCCAAAATAAGGAAGATGCCGGACTTGGCACCGGCCCCTTGGCACCACGATTTATAGTGTCATCCAGAGATTCAAGGAGTTGCTGTGTTCTTGTTCCCTAGCGCTTGGCAGAAAGCTGGGGAGGGGAGGACGGGAGGTGAACTCGCCGGTGTACAATAACAGGAGCGTTTTCCTTCTGTGGCTGAAAAGTGCCAAACACGTTGAGGGAGGAAAAAAAATAATTGAAAAAAAATTTTTAAAAAAGTGGAAGGTGGGATATTTGACAAGAAATCAGCAGAGAGCAGCTTCGACCCCAGCTTCAGCCTTTCCTGGCGGGCTGCGTGGCTGAAGTGGTGCAAACTTTATCTCCGACAGGTTTAAGGGGTTTGGGGGGTTTTTTTGAATTTTTTTTTTCCCTGCATTTGTTTACTGGAGTTTATAGCAGTTTCTTTCTGGCAGTTGTGCTACTTAGCAGATTGAAATAAAATCATAAGGGTGAATTAAAACACACTGCTGTTAGTGCTGATTAGAATTTTAGCTTAGTGTAAATACCGGATGCAGTGTCCAACTTTTCAGGGACTTGGCATCGACTCAACAGGGATCTCCGGGCTGCACAGGAGACAGTGTGCGCTCGCGAGCTTTTTAAATCCTTGGATAGGTGAAACTCACCGCTTCTGCTGGTGTGCTAGACATTTCAGGGTCTGTGGAATGCATTAAGTAGTCCAAGGTGGCCATAAAAAAATTAAAAACAAAAGGAAAAAAGCAAAAGATAAGAATAAAAGGCAAATAGTTCCACCTAAGAACTTGAAATGTACAGGTTTTTATTTCTGTCCTGACAATCCCGTGCTAAAGGCTTGCCTGTGCATACGAGTGGTAGATATAGTCCTAGCAAATTTTTGGATTGCGCTTGAAAATAAACAGATTGCCTGAGCAGAAGTAATTTTGAAAATATTAAATGGTTCTTTATGCAGCTGGAAAATATTTGTAGTTACAGTAATGGGATGGTGGAGTCTCTCTTTCGCTGCAAATACCTCTGTTCAGGTGGATTGTGTTAGTCAAAACTCCAGCTCTCATAGTCTTCCTCACAGCCCACAAGTTGTCAATTTTCAGCTGTTGGGAGTTTTCAGTGTCTCGAATTACCCCTGTCTGTCTGCACCATTTACGGATACAACAGAAAAGCCAACGTTATCATCCAGGGGTGATGCGACAGCTTCTCTCGGTCATTTGGGAGGTGTTGAACCGATCGGCACCGACGTCCAGATGCTTCATCTTGGCTATTGCGTGTCCTCTGCTACGGCTGGGTCAAGAGGCCACATCGTTTCTTCTGCAGGAATGGCAAAGACCCTGGAATGGAGTTTGCCCTCCTCCCTTTGCCTGAGGAACTCCACAAGGATGCGGATGGCTTTGGCAGTGATATTTGCTGTTTATATCTGTGTTTCTCCCATTCCCGATGCCTTTATGTCTTTGTGGAGGTTATAAACATCCCTGCAGTTCAGATTCACCCTCTTTCACCGGCAGCCTATATACCATGAGTCCTCCCGTAGAACAGGGTATTATTGTTAATGATGTCATTTGAACTCTTCATTCTGTGGTGAAAAGATAAGATTAAGATGGGCAGCCTCTAAAAAAAGTATTGGATATTGGTCAGGGCACACAGAGTTTAACTGAGCCAGATGCATTTCTTGAGTTACATGCCAGATTCTCTGAAACTTGTTTTGAGGCTATTTTAATACTATGCATTACCGAAATTTAGAGCAGTTCAGATTTGATTAAAAAAAAAAAATCAAGAAAAGTCTTGCTTTAACCAATCATTGTGGAAACTAGAAGTAAATGCTGCTGTCCTTAGAAAAGGCTTTGGAAGAAAGATTGGAGCAGGATCCTGATATCACGTTCTCAGTTTCTTCTCCCCTTCTTTTTTTCTGCCACTTTAATAAAAAACTATGAATTTAAAGGACAGTGTTTCATCTGCTTTAAATAAAAAAAGCACAGTGTTTAGGAAATTCTAAACCTAGCTACAGCGTACACACCAGCAAAAAACTTGTGAATCACCCCTTTTTTGATTGAATGTAGGAGGTTCTTCTGCCGTGTGATTCTTGAGTTTGCATTTGAGGTCTGGGTAGACGGGCCCTCATCATCATCTGCTGCAAACCGGATTTTAAATTACTAATGTTGGCTATTTGTTCATTGACATAAATGCCGCATTTATGAAAGCTGAACTTAACCTCTGAATGTGAAAAATTTGGGAGCCAGTAGGACACTTCCATGTTGTGGCTTGTACTAAATTATCTCTGGGCCATTTTATTGCCTTTTATTAGCACGACTCCTGCATGTAAAAATTTTCTTTTGATTTATGCACCCATAAGGAGGAGGAGAGTTAGGGCTGTGGTTCTTTGCCTTAAGGAGCTGTTATTAGTTCTAGATTCCGATGTCCTTATGTTCTTGTATAACGGAAACAACTCTATGGAAAGCGATGAAAACGTAGAGCGAATATTGTGGAGCTGGTAGGAGCGAGAGGAGGATCAGGACTTGAGTTTACAGCTTCTCAGACCCGCGAATTTTTCTCCCACGAGCAGAAGTGAAACCCTTCAGAAGCTTTTGGCGCTTTTGCTTGTTTGTGTATTCTTCATATACACATCATGTGCATCTGTGTGTGTCTGTGCGTCCGTATATATGATATGTGTAAAAGTACTTTTTATATAGTAACTTTCTGCATAGGGCAACCCAAACAGCTGTTATTCCTTTTTATAGCTTCTTTAATCTATGTGCCAACAAGTCAGTTTACAAAATCTGTTTTGTTGATGACTGCTGCGATAATAATTGTGGTGTTTTGTGGCTTGGCAAAAGCCTGGGGTCTCCTCCGAGGACTCTTGCCAAAGCCTTTGAAGGGGTTGAGGTGGATTCACTGCCAAAATGAGTCACCACTCTCTATTTTATTTAGTGTCCTTCTGCCAAGGCCTTAGACACTTTCTGTTTTCATTCTTTTGTAGGCTTTCCTTCCCACATTGTGGTTTCCTTCACAGCCAGAGTAATGTGTTTGCCAGCATAGGTGAGAGAGTGTGGCTGACTCTCCAAATGCCACTGCTAGACTGTGCTTAAGGGTTAGTGGTTTAGCTATTGTGCTTTCTCAAAATGAATGTGCGAGATTTAATTATATGCCTATGAATTATAAATAAAAAGAAGACTGCTGCATCGGATACAGCGCAGTGCAATAACCTAGAGTAAGGTCAAGGGATTTCAGAGGTCTGCCAGTGTTTACTTCTCCAAGGCTCTGTACTACTGCATCCTTTGAATTATTTTACTTGTGATTGTGCTGCTCAAATCAGAGATGACTTGCTCCTCTAGAATAAATCTTCTCTTTTCTGTTGTGTTTTGGTTTTGGTTTTTTTTTTTTTTTTTTTTCTGTGGGGGGCGCTTTTTTCCCAACTTTTTTCTC
>NW_010433628.1:126516-132290 GCF_000710305.1 Buceros rhinoceros silvestris | reverse complement strand
TTTTTTTTTTTTTTTTTTTTTTGTCTGAGGCTGGCCTTTCTACCAACTTTCTTCTCCATCGGGAAGCAGATAATTGGTCTGTTCACAGCAGAATAACAGATGCATGGTAGTTATCATAACACTTTGCATCTCCCACCCAGATGTCTCAAAAATTTTGAGAAACCAACAAGAATGGGATCTGACATTCTGACATCCTTCATACAGATGTGGAGACTGAGGCACAGAGAAGTGAAGCAATTCAGTCAAAGGCACATAGGAAGTCTGCGTGAGGCCTGGAAACAGAACCCACATGATCTGACTCATTGGCCTTTGCTTTAACCACAAAAACTTCCTTTTTCCCGCTGTACTGAAAGTGATATGTTTTGGCCTTCTTCTAGATAAAATGTTAGATGTAGAGATGGCCCAGATAGCCTTACAGTAAAATGTGTAATTCCTACTCGGGTGATGTTGGGTGATATGAGTCATGACTTATTACAGTATCTGTGGTTTTCTCAGTGCTGTGAGGTTTTGGTATGAGTGAGGAAAGCAATATGGGGATTTCAGTTAACTGCTAAGCAAAATTAGAGTAGAAAAACCACGTGGTGCTCTAAAGAGTAGCAGCAGTATTAGCTTTCCAACCAGGTTCTCTGTTCCTCACCAACAGAGTGCTGCACTACGAGGTGGGCAGCTGGATGGTGCAGCACTGACGTAGGAACCTCGGTTTTAAAAGGCCTAAAGGAATTAGTTGCTGTGTTCCCCCAACTGCGTGTCCCCGTAAGGGACTGTATATACACAGAGGTGCACCCAGAGGTGATTCTGCAGGGGCTTGAGGGTCGCACCTGGTTCTCCAGGAAGGATCTGCGTGGTTGCTTAGAGTTGCTCCGAAATATTTACTATCAAGTAAGTGTATTCTAAGTGCATGTTTTTGAGCATTAAAAAAATACAAGTGTTACCAGACAGCACAGTTCTTTGTGTAGTTATGGAGTGGAGCCAAATCAAGAGAAATGTTTTCATCCGTCCTTTTTCAGTGTCTTTTGTTATTGATTGCCTTCTCCCCGTGTGTGGAGATCAGCACAAAGGCTGTGCAGCCCTCAGTCCTGTTCAAGCCCGTAAATGATGTAAGTCTTTGCCTGGCAGTCTGGCTTGGGGTGAACTTCACCCAGAAAACAATTTAATCCCAGAAGTTTTCTTTAGCATTGCATAAATCTCATACCCTCTCCTTACAGGGAAACTTTTAGCCTTCATCCTCGCACCTCTCCAACTTGCTTGGGGTTTTTCATTCTTACCGTTTCTTCATCTCTCCCTTCGTCTCCTTCTGCATCACTCCTTTATTTGCTTCATATATCCAGGTGCCAGCTGCCCGCTTTTATTCTGGTGTGACCGTCGGTGTAAGTGCTGCCTGTTTCAAAGCTTTCTTTCTCCCCTTTTACTTTGGATAGTGTGTTCTCCAGGCACAGGACAGCAAATCATTGTGTCTTTCTCTACCTGAAGTGTTTTCAAAAGAGTGAAGCTGGCAAAACTGATGAGTTCTGGTGAAGCTCACCTAGCGGGAGTCCACACAGATAGAATTCTTCCTCTGCCTGGAAGCACTTTATTCCCCCAAGCCCTTTGTCATTGCCAGTCAGGAGTGAACATTCAGGTTGGGTCACTCGCTCTCTGCGAGTGATGAGATTGCACATCCTTTGGAGACCTGGCTACACCTAAACCAGAGTTTCCTAGGATTGGGCTTGGGTTGGCAGATTTCATACTGAAGTTGTAACTGAAAAGGAGAATCCACTGTGTTTTACGGTCTGAATTAAACTCATGGTAAGCAGATTAGGCCATTCTCTTTTCAGTGTCACTCAACTTCGGAAGATAGCTACAGGTCTTGAGTCCTGAGTAATCTAGTTAGACTAGATGATCTTCAGAGGAGAAGGGTAAAGAAACGGGAAAGGAGAAAAGGAAAGGAAAGAGAAAGGGAGAAGGAAAGGGGTAAAAAAAAAGATCTGAGACAGAGGGAGATTTCCAGGGACAGGTTGTATCCCTGCCCTTCGGGCACAGTATCAGGAACAAGTTTGCTGCCCATCCCCGTATCAGACACCTTCTTGCTTTCAATGACTGTAGTGATCTTCATTTTCTTTTAAGTGTTGTGTCCTTTTTTCTTCAGAACATATGTGATATTCTTTACTCAGGTAACCGTTTGACATCATATGGAGTCTGGGTGGTTGTGACTGAATTCGATTTTACAGTAGAAGTTAAGAGATGATTTGTATCGTCCCGCAGCAGCTTGCTTAGGTTATCTGAGTGCCATGGGTTACGGAATTTGCTTCACCAGTGACAGCATTAACAATACAGGCCTTATTTACAAGAGGTTTATAGTGATACCACAACTGATACAAATCTCTGCAGTTCCACTGGTTTTAATGGAATTACTCCAGATCTGGTTGCAGATCTGATCTGTAACACAGCACTCCACATTTTAAATTACCATGACAGTTTAGGAGAGTTTACATAAATTCTGGAACCTAGTGCATAATTATCACTGAGAGAACATATTATAATTAAGAGGCAAAAACCCACTTTGCCATAGAGTTAAATTAGGATTTTTCACTCACTGATCTGTATTTGTTAGCAGCAGCTAGACTGAGTCAGCCAGACCGGGAAAGATGCAGAGACACCGTATATATTTATTCCCTTTTCCCCTCATACTGTTTTTAAAGTGTTTGCTGAGTGCTGTAGCTCAAATTCAAAAATATAGAAGCTAAGAGACAGAAAAAATTTTAGGAGCATGTGGAATCTTCTCCATCCTGTAGATGCTTCACCTACAGATAAGTGGCATTATGAGTAGAACAGGAGAAAACCTTCAGTTCAGTAAAAACTTCTAGAATACAATAAGAGAGCCTGCCCTGTATCATATTAGAGAATATATTGCTTACCTCACAGAAGGAGATCGAGGGTATTCAGGACCACGGGAGAATTCCCTCATGTGCGGTAATCTCTGACTGTTTGCACCTGAAATTCTTCACCAGCGTAATGTTCTGTAGCCAAGGCTTACATAAAGTTCAGTTTTTATTAATTCAACCTTATAAGCACAGTACTTGATTCACATTCATGATTACAGTTATTTATTTAAGTAGAAAGAGATATCTAAAAAACATTTTGTGGGTTATTCTCAATCTCAGAGGGCTCTTTTATATACAGTATTTAATGAGCAATCTACTTTGGAAAATAACTAGATTTATTGTGGGCAACTATCCTATACCCAAGTGATGTGGTATAAATAAAGTGGAAGCCACCTTTTAAACTATTATAATAATAGGAGCACTGAAAGAAATAAAAAAGATTTTTTTTTTTTTTTTGTGGTATGGCAAGCCATAAAATGTACAATAGTGCAGCAGAATGAATGAGGGCCTGTTCAGAAGGGAAACTTTCTGTGCACCAGAAGGCTAACGGCTGAAATAATGGAGCCATTCACAAATATATTTTTTTGTGTGGCAAATAATAAAATAGTTGGACAATGAAGTCTCCTCAAGTGCATAATAGATAAAGAAATTAACCGCAAAAAAAAAAGGGGGGGGGGAGAATAAAATTCCATCTTCGAGATCTTGGTTAGATCAATTAGAAAATGTTTGTAAAGGCTGATCCTTTGTCTGCCAGTCTATGCGTGCGCTAGCGGCCGCTGATCCTCACAGGATAGATGTTTTCTGCACTTGGCGGAGAAGCTGAGCCCCAAGGACTGGTGCACCCTCCACTCTGCACGGCCCATCCCAGCTCCTGGGGTGTCTTCCCTCCTCATGTCCGGAGCTCTTCGACCCATTCGGGTACCAGCATGGGGAGGGCAGCTTTAGCCAGGAGCACAGACATGAGATCTCTGCCCAAAGGTGCCGCAGCTTGTTCACAGCACGGGCCAGATGCAAAGTGTGTGAGCATGACTTAGGGCACTTGGTAAAGAAGGAAAGGCTTAATCAAGCTGTGAGTTTGGACCTAGTCAGTCCTGAGTGCATAAATACTCACCCAGTAATTATTATTCTTGCTGTTCTTCACACTCAGCAATAGTTTTAGGCACTTTTTAGATGCACCCTTTATCTGTGCCTAAAACAAGGGCCAATACACTACATTTCTTACTGTATTGCATTATTGACACTGTAGTTAGAGCTGAGGTGGTATTTTAAGTCTAAATCCTATCTTTCTGTTGTTTATAAATTTATTAAAGGACTTGGATGCATATAATACAGTCCTCCCTTCATGGGTTTGAGATGAAACAAAGTGAACAGAATGACTTTATACTTTTTCCCATTTTTATTTATGACCAGGTGGAGCCAGAGCTCAGAAGATTTGCGCTTGACCCTAGAGTAAGCTGATGTGCTTGTGCTGCTTTCCTGAGCTCTTTGAGGCAAGGGCTCTCTTTGTTCTTTGCTGCTACAGCACTGAGCAAAAGGAGGATCTGCAGGGTGGCAGTCTGGGGGCAGTCCTGGTAATAATTAGTGATACCTGGACTTGGCAGTGAGGTCCCTGTATAGGGCGAAAGGGTAAGAGCCCTCTCCTATGTCCTGTGAAGCAGGGGCAGTCCATAGGTGTTTCGACAGCCTCAGACACGGGAAGAGTTTCTGCTGGGATTATGGTACCTATGTAAGGCGGAGAAAACCTGCGAAGTCAGATACTTGGTGCATTCACCCCTCCAGTGTCCTTGTGTCTTGATCTCAACAGCACACAGCAAATTGTCCTGGAGTACATCCTGGGTATTGCTTTTGAGGAAGGAGGGGAGAAAAATCAGAACAGGATTTTGCCTAGCGGGGGAGCGTATGACGGTCATAATTTATTGCAGGCTTTGCCTGTCATGACTAATGGATTCAGCCCCTATTAACTGAGCTGTGACACTTAAACTGACTATTTTTCTTCAGCTTCTTCACTCAATTTGCACCAAACCGCATACCTAGCAAGAAAGATGTTCCTTTTTTCTCTAGGCTAGATTTTTGCTGTGGGAAATGAAGGAGGACTTGAGGGACAAAGTGCACCGCCACACATGTATGCTGCCGAGGCTACCATCACTTCTGCCCAGATGTTTGAGTTTCAGGGCAGGTATATGAAAACACAACTATGTAAGCTCCTCTGATATCTCTGGCTGCCTTCCGTCTGCCACCCTTCCCCACTCGCCTCTGCTATTCCTGCTCCGTTTACCCTGCCATAATAAAATTGGTGTCTAGCAGAGACCAGCAACCAAGAGCTCTGCCATCACCTGCTGGCTCCGGACTGCAGATACCTTGGTTAGCCAAGAGGATAAGTGCTCCCACCGTACTCACTGGGACAGGCATGATACATCCATAATGCCGTAGCAGTACTAGGACGAAGTGGCATGGGGAGAAGTTAGGAGGTGTTTGGAGCAAGGATCTGTACTTACATGGATTGGTTTTGTCACAGAGATTATTTTTGCAACTTCTTCAGGGTGAAAAAACCCAGGGTCTAAGAGGATGGGTCGGATTCCACCAGTCATTGAGTGCTGTTGGGTATTGCAGCGCAGTGAGGAAATGGGTTTTATAACTAACTTTTTTCTTCAGGTTTAGACACTTATTTTTAGACTTGGGTTTGCTAAATGGAGAAATTCCTCTTTTGAAACAACATGAAATATCTGATATCCGAGCATGTTTGCAAATCAATTTACTTTTGATAGGAAGTTTAAGGGAACAGAAATGTGGACTATGTTATAGTCTTACATAGACTTTTCGAACTAGATCATGGGCTACGTAGTAATTTTAGGAAGGGAGGCTGCATTTGAGGAGAAAGTTAAAAAATCCTGAGTTTGAAATTCATAGGAGGAG
>NW_010433628.1:122875-126375 GCF_000710305.1 Buceros rhinoceros silvestris | reverse complement strand
CTGTTTGGCATCAAACCAGTCATATGCAAATTTTAAATTGTGCTGCGAAATAGTTAAATAAGCAGATCTAAAGGGTGTGAGGTTCCCAGATCCTTTGTAATATCCATACATGGCTCATTTTATATCTTCCACCAATACATTTTGAATCGCTTTTTGGATTTTATTGAAGAAAATGTCTGGAATTTTGATAGGAAGGACTTGAAAAAGATAGTTGAATCTGGGTAAAATATTCATAGATATAAGAACTTCTAGTACCAGGAAAAGGCTGCTGGGTGCCTTCACGACTGTTCTTCTAATTTCCTAATTTCTGTTTTCCCTGTTTTCTTCACTGTGTGTTTAAATAAACTCTTCTGGTTGTGTCTTTCACACATCATTGCGTTTTGCTTCAAAGGCTCCTTTTAATAACTTATTCTTTGGTTTAATTCTCTTTTGAACATGAATTGGGCTTCACCAAACACTCCGTATACAGCTCACACCCACAAATACTGAGAGTGGGGTTGTTTCAGTCTCCATGTAATTTTGTGTACAGAGCTCACTCTTTACTGCATTGGCTGGCAGAGTTAAGCTTTCAAAATAGTTTCCATCGTAGCTCCTTCTTTTACCAATCCCCGTGGTTGGGGCTGCAACTTTTCCTCCCTCGTCTTTGTGGAAAACAGACCACACTCCAGGTTTGCACGGAATCGCTTCCACCATATGTTTTTAGTAATTGTATAGTAGGGAAAACTCTTTTCCCTTGTCAGACATTTCGAGCAACGCTTTTTTTTTTCTTTTTTTTTCTTTTTTTTTGTGAAGGGCTTCATCAGAAGTAGCTGAAATTTGAGACTATTCATAGAAATAGTCCTCAGAGAAGGTTAAGTTTGAGAAAGAAAATAGAGAATATGTTTAAGCTGTGATGGAAGAATGCCGTGTGCTGGCCGCTGGCAGGACAGCTTTCCAGAGGGTGTCGTTTATTCACCACCGTGGTAGAAACTTGGCTTTGCACTGTATTATTTTTCTGCTGTTGCACCTGTGCCCTTCGTTGGGCCATGGCTGTGTCTGTCCTCTGCTGCACGAGGATGAATCACAGGGTGCTTTGTGTGGCTCACTGTGTGTATTTCCTCACTCTTTATTTGCTTTTTATCTTCAATTTTTTTATACCTTGCGTGCAAGTAAATGTATCTCTCTGGCTATTATTCCTCATTTCCTGCACTGGACGAACTCCTACTGGTGGCAACTTCATACTAAAGAAGAAAGAAGAAAAATATCGCATTAAAAAAATTTGATAAGACACTCAATTGACAGAGGCAATCGGGGCATCCAGAGGAGGCATGGGAAAATCAAATGTTTATTTACCTTTTGGGATGAGTTGCTCAGATTGCAGATAATCCCATTAGAGTAGGAACAATCCTCTTCGACGGTGAGGTCTGTGCGGCGCATACCGCCTTGGGACCAGGTTACCGCAGCACCCGGGTGGTGCTGGGAATTAGTAATAGGCTTAATATCATTAATAATTTCTGTGTTCCAAAGGGTTTATAGGTATGGGGAAAAGTGATTACTTAACAGGTAGTGCTGGTTCTTTGCAGTCTTCCCATGGTCTCTAATGGGACCAGCACGAGTCCCCATGAAAAGCTTTGAACAGTTTCATCTGTAACGTTCGGTGTAAATTGTAACTTTCAGAAACTTATCTTTTATGTGGCGCAGTTTGCTTTTATGTTCCTACTGTCTAATCTTATCTTCCCATGTGCTGAAATATAAAAATTCATTGCAATTATCTTTCCTGTAGTAGGATATCAAGGAGCTGGTGCATTGTAAGGGGACCGGGTTGAAGTACAGGCAACACACATTTTTTTGGATCTAAAAATATCAGTGCTTCAAAAGGTCAGCGCGATGATAAATCCTGTTCTAAGGGTATATATAATACATACGAATGCACACTATAAATTCGTTTTATAGATTTTAACTGAAGTGCCTCACAGTCTGATGATAATTTCAAAACACTTTGAGTTTATCTGAGGTCACTGATACGGCGAGCAAGGAGGGAGAGAGGTGACGGGAAAGGCAGCAGGAGGTTATGTCCCTTTTGGCCAAGGGGACGGGAGCGAGCAGCTTGCCAGCATTTGGCTATTGAATATGGTGAAAACCCATCGGGCTTTTTCTTTGAGAAGTCAGTTGGACAACAGCAGCCTTCTCCTATGGCCAAAGTCACTCCTGTGGATTTAAATAGGAATAGGCCCTCGTATCGCGCTATTGACTTCTCCTTTGTTTCTCGGAGGACGAATGCGTGCGGAGCGCAGCTGCTGGAGGTCGTGCTGCCACTGGGAAGCTGGAAAACTTTCCTGTGTAGACAGTGTGATCCATAACCACTGGCTCACAGTTAGCAGCGTTTCTAACAGAGAGAACACAGAAATTCTTCTAGAAGTAGTCCCGGAGCGCACGTCCGCTCTCGCCCTCTTTTTCTTTCCACGGGAAAAGATGGATTGAACCAAGGCAGGGTAAATAATGTAATTGACTGGAGGCATTTTTAGATGCGTGAATGCTAAAATGGATTTTCTCTAACATATAAGGAGAGGAGTCTTTTAATCCTCTCCGGATAGTATAATACATATAAGTTTGGTGGTCTTGATATGTGTTTATTAGGAGTAAGAGTACAGTTAAAAAAGAGGGAGTGGTCAAGAAAACAGAATGACTCTCATCTCTGTCTCAAAACAGGGAGTATTTTTAAGTAGACCCACATGTTTCTTGTACCGGACTAAATAAAGCATTCCAGAATAAAACAAACACATCTTCCCGTTTCGGCTTTCATTGCACAAGTCCTGTCGAAATTCATACTAAGAGGGCTTGAGAATTTCCCTCCCATAGACGATCCCAGTGTCCGGCATTGCGTCCAGCCCGCTCCATGCTGGGGCACAAACACAGCTGGGTGCTCAGGTTTGCGGTTGCGGGAGCTTCGGGAAGAGCTGCCGGTGGTAGGAGCTCGTCAGATGGAAATATCTCACGTGTGTCGTCTGCGTGACTGTGAGAAGCGAGTCTAGTTCTAACTGCGCTCTCTGAAGTGTTACAGGCAATACAGTTGCTCTTTTCACTGGGTAGGGCTTACTTTTCTGTGGCATCACAAATATTTGAATACAATTATTCAGGCAGCTGGACATCTTTTCCTTCCCATTTCTGCTCGAACAGTGGTAGAATTTAGTGTTGGTTTAAAAGACGGTCTGCCTTAAAGCAGATTGCAGAGTTTGCACACTGTGAATTGTAATTAAAGTGTAAGGGGTGCTTATTATGTCAACAACTGGCATGAGAACCCCCGAGCAGCAGGTGACCCCAAACATGTGACGTTTGTGACAGCTAGGATCCTTCTTTCACTGGTTTAGCAATCTGAAAGACCAAATTGAAAGAAGCCCAGAGGCTGTATATTTCATTAAGTCCCAAGGGAAGTGTGGGATACAGCTTCCTTCTGCTTTGCTGGGATGTAGCCAAAAACTTTCTAGAGGCTCTGTTTTTGACAGAGGCTTGCTGAAGTGGGG
>NW_010433628.1:116261-122755 GCF_000710305.1 Buceros rhinoceros silvestris | reverse complement strand
ACCTTCCACCAATCACCCATAGGACCATAAATTTGACATTTCCCACAGTTTCTTTGAGGCACTGATGTTGCTGTGTCAGCAGTATGTCCCAAATCTTGTGTTGTATTGTTTGAAAAGAAGCAGTCAAACTTTCAGGGGAGCCGAAATGTTTTTCTTCATTGTCCAACAGTTGCTCCATTGCGAAAACCGCAAAGGATTATAAAACACACCTCTCAAAACGGGGGCTGCTTTCATCCGACGTCGGTGCCGCCCGCATTTGCAGAGCGTGCATTGTGCTCTGATGTGGCAGAGCGTAGTCGATAACGTTTCATCCATGTTACAGAGCAGGTATGAGAATGTCATTTATAGACACATACTGCCTGATCGCAGCAATGATAAGAAAAGGAGCCTTAGGAAAATACGGCGCTAAATTTAGCCCCAGCGTAATTCCAGTTGGGTTATGTCAAGAACAAGCTTGGCCCAAAGACTGAATTATATGGTTTGTAACACGGCCTTAATTTATTTTTAAATAATCAGAAGTTTAGTGTTAAACAAGTTCTTGGGCCCCAGACACTGCCCCATGCCCCACCAAGCTTTGTGGGTGACCCGTGGTGCAGCTGGTAGAGCTGGGCTCTTTCTGAGCTGGGGGCATCAGCCCTCTGCAGCAAGGGCCTCGGCGAGAGAGCAGGCGGCACTTCTGTCTGCCAACGCTGCCCTTCCTCACCGCGCTGTGCCTCTTTCACTGGGACAGTTTCCATCTTTGTTACTTAATTTTTTCCAAAAAGCTTTGGAAATAGCAGGTGCATGTTCGTGCTTTTCATGTGTAATTTGTAACCCTCACAGACCTATCAATCTCTCCATCTATCCTACACTGCGACGGCGTTTCCTCTGTTTTACGTGCTGGCTAATTCCAGATTCTTCATTTACTTTGGTGGCACCTCAGTCCCATGATGGTAGAGGAGGGTTTTTGTCCTCTACCATATATGTTTTTAATTAGCCTAGAAAGGAGGAAGGATTTAGGATCCTTGACTCCCGAACACGATCACCGTCAGTGCTGCACTGATCTAGTAAGTATTTCTGGTCAAGTTTCTTAACCTATAGCACCACGCTCCACCTAGAGACATCCTCCAGTGACTAGCATTTTACCAAGAAAACAGATCAAGTTAGATAAAGATAAAATAGGTTTAATAATACTCCTATTTCAAAGTAGTATTTTGAGAGTTGATGTTGATGAAGTTCTTTGATCTTGGATGAAAGATGCTTTAGAAATGTAAAATATCGTTGTAATTTGTCATCTCTGTGGCTGTGAAATTTTTCTTAGAAATTAAATTTTTGAAAACCCGTGCGGAAGGTTTCAGTGTAGCCACTGTTTAATTTTTTTTGTAGCCTTTCAGGAAAAGTGACTGGGTTGTTTGTGATTACACATAGCACAATATGTCAGCGTAGATGCAAGTAATCTGGAGTTGTTATTGCAGCTTCCCATGTCCTTCCTCATTTTGACTTCATATTTAATGCTATTTAAAAAGTAATGAAATTACTAAAATGCTGAGAATTTTAAGGTACTTTTGGAACCTTTCCTGGGTACTTAGCCTGATACAAAAACTGTGTTACGCTCAATCTCATGGGATTGCCTCTTTATTTCTAGCCCCACATGCAGACAGAATTAGGTCCTAAGAAGTGGCTTGAACAGACTCTTTACCGTCTCCCAGCTCTGGCCCAGGGTAGACTTCATGTCTTTGCATTTTATTTCAGTATGATAAAGACTTGCAAATAGTCTGTGCCCTGCCAGCAAATAAATAGGTGAAAGCGCTGTCTAAACTGGCAGAAGTAGTCATAAGTCAACGAGGGGGTTACATTTGGTCTATTCTTAATTGTTGGACAACTCCTTACTTTTCAAAAGTCAACTTCTAAGCAAACCGTTTCCCAAACATGACGCTGCACCTTTAACTTCTGGGAAGGTCTCTTTCTGAAAAAATATATCAGTATTATTTTTATCTGGGAAATTTGAGCTTTATTTGTCCCGCTGAAGTTGTCAGGCTCTGTAACTGCTTGCTAAAAGGCACGCTCTACAATGCATTTAATACCACCGAATATTCTGTTGCAGGATTCCCTTTGTTGCAGACATTATTTATGACATTTTAGTCAATATTTGCATGGCAGACTGTCCCAAATTATTTTGGTTTAGGCACATCACTGATAACTGGACCCATACTCTTTATCATTCTTTTACATTCATTAGTCACTCTGTAGTGTTTTTAACATTTTAAAACACTCATGCAATTCAAAGGAAAATAGATTTCAGCCAAAACGCCTTCAAAATTATCTTTTTTCCTTTGAGTTATTCAGCGATTTTTAACACTTCGTATGTTTGATGTTTTTTTCTTTAGTCTCAGCAAGGCAAAGTTTTTGCAGGCTTTGGCTATGCTAAAGATAGGATTTTGATAGAAAAAAAATGTGAGGTAAACTGAACTTAATCTGAAAATGTTATCAGACGTGGTGTAAGGTGTAGCCAGCCAAAAAACCTGGCTATTTGCCTTCTGTGTAAAAGGTAATTTAAAAAAAAAAAAAAATTACAACAAAACTAATTAGCAGATATTCTAATGCAAGAAAATGTTGCTGTTAGTAAAGTTTCTTCAATATGCCAGAAAGCAGATGGTGGTAATGGAATAGCGTTTTCTTTTGCCAGCTTTTCTATATGCTTTCTAAACCTGCAAGAGCTTTTGCTATTCAGTATTCAGATTTCTGACACTCTATGATCTTTTTCATCTTAAAACAGAAATAGAAACTGAAACTTAAAAATGTAATCAAGTCAAGCTGTCTGTTCATCAGATCATAACCATAGCTTTCAAAGTTTGATTAAAATTGTGTCTACACAGAGTAGTTGTGGGTTTTGAGAGCTCTGGACTTTTCTGGGTTTAATTTTCTTCCTCAAAATTTAGTTTTGCAGCACTGGGACCAAGTGAAAATGGATTTTAGGTTATATTTTCAGAGTCAACACATTAAGCTTAATCTTTTTCAATGTGTATGTGGAGGGGAAGAGAATCCTACCTCATATATATGCCCAACTCTTTCATTTATCTGTAATGATCCCCTTGTCCTTTGAGATGTAGACACCGTTCCGTTTCTCCATGATTTATGGCGATCGTACCTTAGATTTTGCTGTAACTCAGTGTGGTGGCTCTGTACCGAGCCGGCAGGATGTTACTTCGCTCTGAGTTTTATCTTCCACTCGCATGGCTTCCAAACACAGCAGAAACACAGATCGAGGAGGCTGCCTACCAAAAGGCTGCTTTTTTTCCTGCCCGAGTCTATGTTGTTGATGCCAACATGATACTGATGCAACAAAACATGTCCTGATTTTTATGGTAATTCCCTGTTCTTCTTCACAGTCTACAATATTGTGAGAGTAGAAACGTAGCCACGGAGTGCAATTCTGGTGGGCAAAATCCTCTGACTTTTCAGTTCAAGGAAGGCTTGGGGCTGGTGGCAATATTTCTGCAATTATTTTCAGTAAAAAAAGGCAAGAGAGAGGAAAGGAGGGAGGAAAGGGAACTATTGAGCAGCTTTTTCTGCTGTATAATTTTATATATCCATGTCTTTTTGCCAGCAGTTTAATTTTGCATAAAGCTTAAGAAAACCTGAAATGGAAATTTTCACATGCCACGCTGAACTCCTCAGAGTGCAGAGAACAAGGAAAAGACATCTGCCAGGAAAAAAAAAAATTTAAAAAAATTTGGCCACTGAACCCAAATATGTGCTTGACAGGGGCCGAACTGGGAGCCAAGGGGAAGAGTGTCAGGTACATCACAACGAAAGAGAGTCGTGAAGACGGGGCTGCCGGTGCAGATCAGTAATAAAATAACAGTACCTGAACTTCGTTCAGATCGCCCCACCTTTAACTTGGTATTAATGTGTTATTGACAATGTGGAGTATTAGTTCTCCATTTGTTTATTCCTTCAGTAATCATTCGTGTTTTTATTATCAGCATTGTTTTTCCCTGTGTGAGATAAATTAATCCTTAATGATGGAAATGGACCCGTTCTTTGGGATAGTAGTTCTTTTTACGTATTCGTTATTCTGTTTGATGTATAGAGCCCTAGTTGAATTTTTGGTTAATCGTAGGACAGTTTTACACCTGTCCTTGAGGAGTAGAAGTGGGAGAGGTTGAAAAAGGAGGAGGAGGAGGTCAGGGCTTTTGTCCAGTTAGTTGATTTGGTGAAGGCTTTGCTTTGTTTTTGCTGGCTGACGAAGCCTTGAACGACTCCAGCTGCAGAGAGACCTTAGCGAGAGGCACTGACTGAACTACGTGAACACCCTGATGGTCTCCAGAAGCAGCCAGCTTACTCGAGTGATGGTAGGAAGGGGAGCTTTGGAAAGGAGGCTGAGCTCATTGTCAGGGAGTGGGATTTATTTATCTTTGTGATGGAGGGCAGGTTTGAAAAATTCTTTATTCCTGCCTCCTACAGAAAATGTAGAGAGCCTCCTTGGTCGTGACCTTGTAGCACCGTGCATCTTGGCCAGAGGAGTGGTACCAGACCGCCAGCTACTGCTTGGGCAGTGCAGATAAAGGATGAGGATGGGCACGGACAAGAATAGCCTGGGAATACGCAGCTCCCCTGCCTTGGGTCCCATAAGGATGAGTTTGTCACAATAAATAAATAACAAGGGGATGGTGGGGGATAGAGATTAATTGGGTGACTGTACTACCGCCAATGGAGCCTAACCATATGGTGGACATAATCCTGCTTGGCTGATGTTGGTTTACTCACCAGTGTAAAATTGCCTAGAAGCAGAGCTGGAGACTTCGACCAAAGCTCCCAGCTCTGCTCACCACAGAGTTTCGTCTTCGCTTGCCTTTATACATGAAGTCGGGCATTGCAAAACCAGCTATTTAGTCACCCTAAATACTGCTGCTGTTATTGTTAGACTGAGTTAGAAAATACTCTGTAGAGAAATGTAGCAATGATTTCTTGTTTTTCAAACTACCTAATGAGAAAAAAATCAGGCAAGCGAAACAGAAGCTGCGAGCGACTGGAATTATCCCTTCTAGGTGACTTTGGATCCGCTCTACCAAGTAATTTTCTACATAATGTAGTTGAAGGCTTCCTAAGCGGGCGCTGCCGTGGCCATTGTAAGGGCTGTATTGGTGGGAATGATACTTTATTATCTAGAGCAGCGGCTGGAGAGCTCAGCCCCGTTGCTTTTTACTCCTTTTAGTAATTGTGCCTCCGAAGGTAAATCACTTAACCTCTATGTGCCTCCTTCATCCCCGTGTAAAGCGGGCATAGCTATGCTCACCTTTCCCACAGAGGTATTGTAAAGCTTAGTTTAATGTTAATAAGATGTTTTAATTTCCAGGATAAAAGGATGTTCTATAAATATACATTAGAAGTAATAATAGTTTTAATGTATGCCATTATTTTATAACAGTGCTTTTCTAGTTTTAGAAATTTTTTAGTGCCTGGAAATTATTATAGAACCCGTTTATCTTAATTGAAGATTGACGTTCGGGCAAAATTTGTTGAATTGTTCTATAAATTCCGGTCCATGTGCACTGAGCATGCCCAAAGCCGTGCTCACCTGCACTTTGGGATCCTCAGCATGGCCCTTCGGCTTTTAAAACAACTCTTTGATGCATGTGCTCAGAAGTTTGATGGCTTCTAAATAGAATGGTTCAAATATTTCAAAGCACTTGAGATTCGTATAGTGTGAAGCAATTTAAAATTATTGTACTGCAATTAATTTTAAATAACTGAGCACTGCATATGTCTAGAAACCCATACAGATCCAAATGGAAGCTCTCTAAAAATTGAAATGATTCAATAAATTTAAATCACTCCAAAGAAATGGATATAAGAACTGTAAATCATTTTGTGAGGGGGATAAGCAAATTTTCTAGAAGTGAATCTGAGGGTAGAGACTCTAATTAGATTTTTTATTTTGGGGTTTATGATGATGAAATGTAGGTTAATTTATATTTCCCAGGGATATGAGGGCAGCTCTTGTTGATCCATATGGTTTCTTGTAGCTCTTGCATAGGCTGCTTTTTTTTTTTTATGTCCCAAGATTACAGAAACTTAGCAATCCAACTTTGCACATGTATTTTTTCCATGACAAATATCTTTCCCTCCAAATCTGTATAAAAAGACATGAGAAAAATATTGGTCCACAGCTAGAAATGCCAAGTGTATTTTTAAATGCAGCTAAAAAAAATACTGCAGAATTCAAACACTGTGCAGCATGGCAGCTCACATTTTGCGGGGCTGGGCTGCTCAATGAATCTGAATTTTTAGATGCCTAAATCACTGATTCGGGCACAACCTGTATCTGTAGGTCCCAAAGTGGGTTACCCTTGGGTGGCTGTTCGTCAGCGTAGAGCGTGTTCTCTGGCCTTTCCTTGCAGCTGGGTCAGAAAGATGCTATCTAACGTAGGAAGGCTGGTAAAAATATTGATGCGAGACCCATCGGGAAGTAATGTTGTTTCCATTGGCTTCAGCTCAGCTCCAGGAAAACC
>NW_010433628.1:112664-116163 GCF_000710305.1 Buceros rhinoceros silvestris | reverse complement strand
CCGTTCCCCCCGCCCGCCACAGCGAAGCACCGGTTGCGCGCGGCTCTCCGCACCACGCACCTTGGCTCTAGGATTACAATTCCCCCCAAGCCTCGGAGCCAGAAATTAGAAAGTAGTGCTACTGCCGGCGCTGGCCTGACCCTTCCGTTTTGCCGTTTCCCTCACAGCCACAGGAAAAATAGGACAGCGCGGTCCCTCTTCGTGCAAGCGCTCGGCGCTTGCTGTTGGCACACATCCTTCCTCCGGAGCCGTTGCCACCTCTTGGCAAATGGCTTGCCAGGGTCCGGCTGCTGTCCCAAGGTGTCCCAGCTCCTCGGGGTGGGATGGAGCCCTTGGTGGCCGAGGGCGCCACTCCGCCAAGCCGGTCGTTGCAGCCCAGGGAGAAAATTCAGCTTTGAATTTGCTCCATGTCTGGTGGGCTCTTGCCGGGTGGAGGAGTGGCAGAAAGCGAGAGGGGCCCTGCTGCAGGGTCTTCCTTAAGGCCTTACCTTACTTTTAGACAGTTGTCATTATCTTTGTCTAAAGGTCATGGCTAAATTGAATAAAAGGAAAGCTGTGTGTTCCTGTCGATGCACAATGGCAGTATTGACTTTCCTAATCCAGTTTGCTGAGGGGTGAGAGAATTAAATTAGATATCTAAGCACAGAAATTGAGAGCCTTTGAAAACAAAGATAAGGAGACAGCCTGTATTTTCCTTTTCCTGGGAGCTCTGGGCTCAAGATTTTGCAGGTGTGTCATCTGATCCATGGCTTGCATCGATCAAAACTGTGCCAATGCATATTTAATTAGCAAGGGGACCCTGGATGCATTATGGCCATCATCCCTATATTGAATGGACTGTCAGCCGTTCTGAATGCTTCCCCACCCCCCCGCTTCGTTGTTTGGGGAGCTTCTGCATTTTGTCTGAGCAGCTAAAAGTTTCTTTGTTTTTAGCTGGTGATGCATACAGCACCACTGAGGAGAATACAAACAAGTAAAGTCCTAAAGTGTTTATTTTGTCTAGGAAAAAGGGCTGAACCAGTTTGAATCCTTTGGGTAACGGATTTTTGTATCTCTTGGAATTAAAAAAAACACACTCGCACGATGTTTACTTTAAGAATATTTTATTATAACAAATAAAATCTCTGCTGTGGGATTTCTTAAGGAAGCCTTTGATGACAATTTGAATTAAGTCAAAATTAACGTTTGCTACTGCAAAGGAATAAATAGAAAATGTTCCAGAAATGAATCAGTAAGCAGGAATCAAAGGCTGTAAACTGTTTTAAAAACAAACATTTAGAAGGGAATCAAATACTTGTTTGTAATATCAAGGAACAAATATGGGAATACACAGATTCCCCACATTCTAGGCTATCACACGATAGCAGTAAATCATTTATGGGCTTGTGAGAACAAAGAAAGTTGATTTAAAATGAAACCATTTTGATACAGCTTTAGGGTCTCGCAGCCTCTCGGTGAAGTTTCGCGTTCTTATTTCCTATGAGGAGGAAAGTAACGGGCAGTTTCTGCGTCCGACAAAAAGTTAGCCGGGGAGTTGTGGAGATCTTTGTTTGCACCTACCTTGGTACAAAGCGGCCCCAGCAGACCGAGTGTTGCCTGATAAACAGATGTAATACACAAAGTCTGCTCACAATACCGAGCAGCAGACTGTGGGCACATGTTTTGGTCTCATTCAAACTCATCAGCATAGTCTAGCTAGCGGTTTTGTTGCTAGTCTACTTACGGGGTAGCTTAGTAGCGTCTTACTGGTGAAGTAACAAGGAGGGTTTTTGCCACAAAAGTTTTGTGGCAAGGGCTCATGGGAAAATCATTTGCATACATCTTGTTACAAAGGCTGACTACTTCCTGGCGTAGACAAAGTGTTGCCTGATAAACAGACTTAACACACAAATGTCTGTCTGGAATAAACAACAGCAAGCTTTGATTTACATTTCCATTATCAAAGATAATCTCTTTCCCAGTGTACAGGAATTAAGAGTCCTCGCCTTATAAAAAAAAAAAAGAAACCAGGCTGACCCCGCCAGGATTTTACCACTGCAGAACTGTGGGGATGGGGCGTACTGTACAGGGGGGGAGCTAAAATAAAACTGGGAATCTGGTACGGATAAAAAAAAAAAAGAAACCAGGCTGACACCGCCAGGATTTTACCACTGCAGAACTGTGGGGATGGGGCGTACTGTACAGGGGGGGAGCTAAAATAAAACTGGGAATCTGGTACGGATGCATGCACGTGTGACGGTGAGGTGTGTGATAACGAAGGACTTTGAACTCCCTATAAAAGTTGACTTGAAAGCGATGGCTGGAGTTAAACGGAGAGCCAGACCTTCCTTAAAAGAAATAGCGGTAGCCGCCAAAATAGCCGTAAATAATAATTGTAGCGTATATGTGTTTATATTATAATGCATCATGAAGGGAAAGTGGGGGTACAAAAGTCTCAGTCCTGGTACTGGGTTCTGTTTGTAAATCCTTTAAGCTCACCACCTAAGACTGTGTATAAAGGAGCATGATTTAGAATTTTTTTTTTTACGTATATAAATCTTGGGTAGAATCCATGCCCAATATTATAGATGAAAAATTTATTGCATGAGCGCAACCCAGCCATATAAATTTTTTATTACAAATAGGACTCTGAAACTTGAATAAAATATGTCAGTTTATTATACAATATTATCCCCCCCCTCCCATAAGGAATATTATCAGAACATATTGACTGAAAGGCTACTTTATTTTTTCCAAGCTTTTCTCTTTCAGGAACTGTTAAAATCCAAGGATTCATCTTTTTTTTATCTTTCCCTCCCCCCCCCCCAAAAAAAAAACCCAAACCACATGATATGAATGGAAAATTTAACTTGTGCACTTCTGTGAGGTTCTGGGCTGGCAGCGGAGGACAGGGACCCCACTTTACTCAGCATGGGCAGTGTCAGCCCAGCCTTGCTCATCTGGCACTGCTGATCATTTTTTTTCTCCACGAAGCCAGGATCACCTCTACTTTTAGAGGATGGATGCATCTGCACCTGAGTTAGCACACCGGCTATGAGTGAGGGCTTTGCTTCTGCTGGGGGCTGGCTCTAATAGGTAAAAACATCATCTCGGCCCCCATTAATTCCATTTGTGCAGACCACAGAGAATAAGGCTGGTCCCCATCGGACTCACTGCCACCCCAGGCTGGATTCAGTGTGCCCTGGAACACATGGCATGTTGGGAAAGTGTGAGCACCCAAGAAAGCATCCCATTTCCCCAAAGTCGGGTAGCCCTGAAGTGGTTTAGCGCTGGGAAGTGCCACAACGCTCAAAGCGGGCCCTTTTGGTGGAGGAGCATTAACAACTCTTCTCTGTCTGTGTCATGGTCTACCAAAAAGAACAACATTGTCAGTCTGTTGACATTGGTCCTGTCCACAGGCCAGCCTTTCCTGGGAAGGTTTTATTCTTTCCAAACAATGGAGCGCTGCCTTCCAGCACTGCGAGCTTCCACGCAGCCATTGCCCAGCCCGGCTGGAGCT
>NW_010433628.1:107612-112564 GCF_000710305.1 Buceros rhinoceros silvestris | reverse complement strand
CAGCCATTGCCCAGCCCGGCTGAAGCTGCTGCAGCTTAGAAGGGAAGTGGTCTATTGAAAAGTCCACCCTGGAGCCGAAGGTCCCTGCTCGCTTATGGTGTGAGGTCAGGCAGAGCTGGGTCTCAGGTGTACCCACCGCGGTCACTGCTGGGTCTCAGGTGTACCCACCGCGGTCACTGGAGTACCGTACGCTTAAGAAACAGACCCGAAGAGGAGCAGAGAATAGAGACAGAGGAGGAAATGCCGTTTTGGAAAAACCGGCCTGTTTTGTTGCTGTTTTTTTTTTTCCTTTATCCCTTAATCATGGGTGATTCTTGGAGGCAGAGAGTAAAATAGCTTCAACATGCTTTTAATTCTCTTTCTCCATGATTACGGTTGATTCCAGAACCCGCTGGGCTTCTCTCACCCAGTAACCTCGACTTCAGTGTACGTACTCACACTAACTCCAGCTAGTTCAGGGTTAAAAATTCCAACCACTAACTTTTCTTTAACTAAAAAAGCCCCCAAATAAAACCCATTGTGCTATTCAAAGTTAAGCTTCCTTAAATATAAAACTAGATTCCTTAGTGATTTTTTAAATTTTTTTTTTTAAATCAACAGTCTTAATAGTGGTTCCTCGCTATATTTCCAACTCCATCTGAAATCATTTAAATCCTCCCCTTAATAACATGCACTTTATTGTAATATACAGATTCTTTGGCTTCCTACCAGCCTTAGCTTAAGGCACCAATGAAACTCGTTGCCGCAGGGGGCCGTGGATTCAAGAGGGGGCTCGGATCTACTGTATATTTTGTTTTGTATGTTTTCCAATGGCTCTAATTATTGCAGGTGGTAGAATTTAACTGGCAGTGTTGCTGCTAAAGAAAATACGCTTAAAGTGTACACTGTTCTGCAGAGTGGCTATCAAATATATAGAAAAGAGAAAATCAAATGAATTGTTAAACTGCTCTATAGTAAGTGATTTTATTGATTTAATGCAAATGCTTATGAAAACGATCTTCCATTTATATCAATTATGTATGGGCAAAAATTAATTTATTCCTCCGGTCACCTGTTTGGCTCACTGACTCAGCAGGACAGACATTCCCCCTCCCATCGTAGCTGAGCCCGCAGCATGCTAAACATTCAGAAAACTGGAATTTTAAAGTTTCCATGTGCAAAACAACAAAAAAGCCCCGACAGGAGTTACTGCCAACTGCTGAAAAAGCAGCGAGCGAGCGGTGGAGGCTGAGCAAGGCTCTCTCGTCCTAGGCAAGACTGTAAAATACAACGGCTCCGATTTTGCCAATCCCTTAACCATGTGGCGGCACATTTATATGTACCGGATCATCTGCAGCATCTGAATAAAATCAGGGAAGCAAAATTCTGCATATAAACATTTTGGCTAAGTGCCTTAACTCAGTCTTCTTATCTGGGGTTTCCACAAGATGCCACCTTGCATAACAATGCTGAGCAGACGCTTGCCCGGTACGTGTTTTCAGTAGCCTCTCGTGATCTCTGCCGCCGCGTAGACCGGTTTTAATTTTACCTCGTTGCCCTGCGCCCCTCCGTGAAGAATAGCGCTTCAAGCCTTTGTTGTCTTTTTGGGAAATTAATATTTAATTTCAGCAGAAGGGTGTCAGTTAGAGGGAAACAGAATTAGGAAAAGTGTTATCGCAGGAGCCAGAGTAATAAAAGAAGAAAGTTAAGATTCAGTATGCAAACAAATGTCCTATGGCCGGTAGAGTCTCTCTTGTGCCACTTGCTTTGGTGTTGGAAAAGCAGCACTCAAGGCAAACAAAAGTACTTTTGTTTCTCCAAGCCCAGGAGCGGCTCCGGCTCTGCGCTGCCCACCGGCTGCGGGGCTCTGCCGGCCAGCAAAGGTGCCAGGCTGGGGGCTGCCAGCACCAGCACCGAGCCTAGCTCCTGCCGCTGCCGCTGCTGCTGAGCCCTCGTCCCTGTCGCTGCTGCACTGGGCTGTTTAAAATTTTGGAAGGAAAACATGCTTTGACCCCCCTATGTCTACAGGAAGTTTTTTAAATATAGAGATTTTTGTGGAATTCTGACCCTACTTTAAACAGAAAGACCCAACGCTGATTGACCCATGGCTTGCTGGAGAAAAAAAAAACCCTCAAAAATCAGCAAAAGCCTAATGCCTGCCCTGTGAAATGAAATCTGTTGAATGTTGACTTTGAATGTTAACTAAATATTTTACATTCCTAATATTTTACCTTTGTTTCTACCTTTGCACTGTCGGAAACATGAAACTTCTTGCCAAAATCCAGTGTCCAGAATCTAACCGCACTGTGCGTCGTCTAGCTGCTGTCACCGAGCTGAGCTTTGGTTAAAGGTAGCTCAGAAGATCAGTATTTAAAACAAAATTGCAGAAGGGAGAATAATTTTTTATCACTGAGCTTCGTTGGGGAAATTATTTAAAATGCTAAATACAAAAGAGAGGGGGTGGATTCTGGACACATGGGGAAACATAGCGCTTTCGAGGAGAATTTCATCAATTTTAAATAGAAGTATCAGGACCGAAGCTTTCTTTGCGAAATATTCTGAACGTTTATAATCTGAAATTTATCAAAATTTGTTTTGTGAGCCCTTTTTTTTTTACTTGTAGATTTTAATTTATACAAGATTGTCCTCTAAGCTTCTGAATGATACCTAATGCATACAGTCAGCAGGTAAAAAAAAAAAAATTTGAATATTTAAAATAGGCATTTTCTTTATAGTGCTCTGTGGTAATTAAAATCTTCATTTGCTTAAAAGCAAGGAACCTTTTTAAAGCAATAAATTAGCATTGCTTGACCCAAGGTCACTAGTAGTACTGCTTCTTCCAGCACTATTAATACCTCAAAGAAAAAGAAGGGGTGGTGTTATCACTCGGTTGCAATAGAAGTAAGATTTTCAATTTAATCACAGTTAAGTGTCGCGACCTTTTGATCTTGCATTGACTTCGCCCTGAAATGTGGTCAAATTTCAGACAGCTAATTCTAAACTCTGCAAAGTCAAGGTGAAGGCAGAAAATAGGTTTTACCACGACTGGGGCTGGTTTTGGTGCAGTAGCAAGTGGTTTCATTTCCTAAGTTTTGTTTCACAGCAAAAACTTTTTTAATGGGATCAATAAATTACAGAACAATTTCTGAGGGGAAAAAAACTTCTTCTATTTGTATCAATTGCGAAACCAATAATTTAAGGGGTTTTTTAAACAAAAAATTTTTCCACACAGGTAAAGGGACCTTTTTCCCCAGTTCGTAGAGATAGAAGCAATTAGGAAGGAAAACTCTATTTGACTAAAGCCTTTACAAAGAATAATTTTTGAACCAAAGAGCGATCATCATCGCATAAAGTCGAGTTAATAATGTGTAAAAAATGCAAACCACTCATATTTACACATAGCCTTTTATAGGACCTTTTATTTTTTTAGGCAAATAAAGCGTGGTGGTTGGAGAGCGTGAGCTGGGAGTTGGTAGGACCCGCTATTTACACAAATTCTGAAGCAGTTCCTCCAGTACCTGCTCTCCTTTAGACCACTGAAATCAGGGACAACACCGGACGTTTCCGTCACCTCCTAGTAGTTAACGCTGCAAAATTACGGCAAAAATCAGCGCTTGCATCAGTTGGGCAGCTTGTGCTCCAGGAACATGTAGACCACAGTCTCCCCATGACTTTGTAGTGTTGCTTAGTTACCTTTATACGCCTGCCTGAAAATATGTTTTGAGACTTTACTATGTGCTGGATTAAGGCTCTGGTTTGTATACAGCAGAGAGGCTGCGTTCTCCAAACCATGTAGGAGAGTCGTTTAAATACGCCTTCTTTAAAAAGAAGGATTCTCAAAGCTTAATTTATGCTCGCACACACACCAAGCACTCCGTGCAGTGCTGTAAACAAGATTCCCTTTTTTTTTCCCCTCGCAAAAATACTACCTAGGCACGGGACGTTTGCGTTATCATGTCCTAGTGCAACGCTCCTGTCCTTAGTTTGTACTCTCAGCCTTTTGAGGAAGTCTGGCGCCTCTCATCTATTTTCCACAGCAGACCCTGTAATTTTTGGCTGTATTTTATGTTTTTCAGATTCAAGTCAATCTGAAAGTCCCAGCCAGCCAAGTGAAGCTGATATTAAGGACCAGCCAGAAAATGGTAAGTTCTTACCTGCTGCTCCTGCTTTGGGATATTAAAACAGCCCATATTAATCAAGATTTTTTTTTTTCCCTATGTCTAATATAAAAAGATTATCCAGAACAATTGACATGGGATAGCTACAGATAGGTCGTGTGCTCTCCTCATCGTTAAAATGCTACCGTTTCACTAATCTAAGGTAGCATTTGTTTCTCCAGTCCTGGAGAGGGACTTTTTTTTTTTCTTCAAAAAGAATTTTAATTAGGGATATGCCATTAAAGAGCCTCCTGTATGCAACCCTTATCCTTATTCCTCCGTAGCAAAGGCTTTCAATCCCTGGGCCGTGAATCATGACCCCCTAGGGGTGTGTGCTTCATCGCTTTCATTTTTATCTATGTGCTTTTAACTTCATTTTGTTTATGGATGCTCTGGCATGACACACTGAAGTACCGAACTTTCGGGATGTGGCCAGCCATCATTTCAGAGGGCAGGATCGCAGAGAGTCCTGCGAAACAAAATGGTTGCTTTGAAATATGTTCCTGCAGATCCATTCTCTTCTGAGCAGACCCGAGCAGCAATGCTCCCAAATGTTGCTGTTTCAGGGCAGGACCGCTCTCCTATGAGCTGCTCGGGCAGGTACCCACTGCGGGGCTGTATGGGGGCTACCGGCGTTGTCTCAGTGCTTTAAAGGTTGTAGATACTCTGAGCAAGTCAGAGAGGCTCAGCTAGAGCTTGTCGCTCCATTTCTGTATGTTCACAATCCCGTTGATTCAGGGGGCAGTGGCTTGAGCTTACCTGGAAGCGGCAGCAGGGCCATGACTTTGGGGAGCATGAATATTCTTTGTACTGGGA
>NW_010433628.1:106229-107496 GCF_000710305.1 Buceros rhinoceros silvestris | reverse complement strand
TGAACCAATGGCTTGCTTTGTACAGCAGCCTCAAAAAAAAGAAATCATTCAATAATAGTGACTTTCTGTAGGGACTGCACATGAGAGGATATGTACTTGTGTGTGCGGGAACAGCTTCCCTTCCTACTGGGGTTTAGCTAAGGTAAACCTCAAAAATTTTTGTTGGCCCATCAGCCGCTGAGTTTTGTTTTACTGCTTCTATTTTGGACTTAGAAATGATGTCTCCAAAAGTGAAGGTGACTATTATTAATAGTTTTTCTTGACTTTTTAAATCCATAACCAGACCTAAATGATGGGGGGCTCTGCTGTACTGGGGTCTACTGGAACCCGTCTGTGCAAAAGGTTCATGTCTCTAAAAGCTGTCACCGTTTTGGGGATGTGGAAATCCACCTCATGCAGAAATATGGGGTGTAAAATAATACAACTGTGATTGCCCTTTCTCAGAGCAACTACCTGCTTTTGCCTCAAATACCACAGCTGTTCAGGGTGTGTTTTGGGGTCTTTATTAGCAACCAAATGAGCTGCAAGTGGGAGTGAGGTTGAAGGGCTGAATTTGCAGCTGGGCTCCACTGGATCAGGGCTTAAACTGCAGGCAGAATCAAGGGAAGAAGATGAGGTTTAGATATGTAAAAAACTTTAAAATCTGAGACTATATCATGGAACACAGGACTCATTGGGCTGGTAAAATTTTGGCTTTTGGGTTTCCTGTATTTTCCTTCCATTGACATAGGAAAGGTTTCATATTTTGATAGATTTTGTGCTGCTCATCTCTAAACATACCATCTTAAAACATTTCTGTTGTTTCTGAAAGACAGTGCCTAATTTCCCTTATCAATCCTGTTCACAGAAATTCTAATTTGTAGCCAAAGGATTGCGAGGTTAAGAGCAGAACTGACTAAACTGTGATTTTTGTTCTGCCAATTCTGCTTTGTTTTGGTAGGGAATATGTTGCCTATGTTTATTAAATCATGTTTTAATTTGGAATGTATTAGGCACCAAGCATGTTATTATTTCGCGTTTAGATAATACCTTTTCGCAGCTATTAAACCACATTTCTTCCTACCCTGCAGTTCCTTAGTCTTAAGGAAGCCTGTTACTCAACAACCGCCCCAAAAAGCAGCCACGTCAGTGTTTAATAATGTAAAATCTGTAAGAGCCTAGTGAAATGAAATATCTCTGATTTGGAGCCTGAGCCTTCCTTGTAAAACAAGCTTTTAGTGAATTCCTGGAACTTTACTAGTGACCTGCGAAAGTTACCTTTTTCTTT
>NW_010433628.1:98204-106218 GCF_000710305.1 Buceros rhinoceros silvestris | reverse complement strand
TCTTAATTTTTTTTTTTTTTTTTTGATGCTAGTTAGAGGGCTTCTTTGTTGTTTTTTTTTTGGTGGGGGGTTTTTTTTTTTTTTTTTTTTTTTTTGTTCAATAAATGGGAAAAGGATTTTTCTTTTTCTCAGTTTTACTAAAGGGTATTTTTCCCCACCCCAGCAGAAGCCTCCAAACTGATTCCGCACCTTTTGCCGTGCTTGTGTGGGAAATTTTCTTTACAAACGCATCTAAAGGGGCCGCTCGCCCTGGGCAGGTGCTGAGCTCGCTCCCAGCACACGCAGCCCCCAGCTCACAGCGGAGCCAGGGTGTAGATCAACACCGATCTGCAGCTCTTATCTCCTGAACGTGAGGATGAAAGCAAAACTGCAGGCTTTAGAAAATGAAAAACTGCACGCACAGGAACGGACACAATAAATCATATTAACTACGTTGTTCTCCGCTTGCTGTAGACCCACTTCCACAGGGCCTGATCCAAATCCCAGCGGAGTCGAGGGGAGTTTTTAACTGATTTTACTGAGAGTGGGAATGAGCCCACACAGAGAGGAAATTTTTTTCTCTCTCCCTTTAAATCAAAAGAAAAACAGGATTGTGAATAATCTTATTCCCACTGACGCTAAGAGCGGAATGACCAGATTGAGGGCAGATCTGGGACCATTTTACATGTGTTTCTGGAAGGCACAAGGAGGTGTATCGATTAAGCGCTACCTTTTACATGCATGCGTTCCTTCATTTGAAAAAAATAAATCTTTAAAGGCCTTGTGAGGGTTATACAGCCTCTCTACTTGCCTGTTAATATCCTTTCTGTTCCACTCCATAAATTCTAGAGCTATTTATTATACACATATTTTTTTGCATACCTTGAGTAATGTAGGTTCAAAAGGGTCAACTATACAGCCCTGAGAAAGAAGGCCTCCTACTACAGGTTTGAATTTATCATTGGAAATTGTACGTGCTGTTTTGGAAAGCCTGTATATCTAACCCTCACTGAAGAGAAGTTCATGGGGAGGAAGCTTTTCTGTTTTAGAGCTGCTCGTTTTTTGCTCATGGCCTGTACAGGTGCGTTTTCTGGTGCGGCATCATCACCGTCAGGGAAGACGGTGATATCTTCTATTCTCAGTCATGACTTTAATGCCAACTCGAGCCTTTTCTTCAGCCTTCATTAAGCCAGAACAGTTTTCAGGCAGTCACTTACCCAATCACTACTCTAAAAATTTAGAGAAATTTTATTTATTTTTTTAGAGAGAGGGAGATTCCCAGCATGGTGGTCATGAAAAGTAAACATGCAGGTGAGACAGGGCTTGCTGGTGTGTGCCCGGTCCAAGGTCCAGATGTCTTGTCCTGGACCCAGGGGTAAAGCTAATGTGTAACCCACTGGTGTGCGGGGTGCTGCTGTCTCTTGGGGCTGTTAGCACGGGCAAGAGCTTCTTGGGGAGAGGAAGAGAAGCCAGAACTTGGCTGTTTGTTAGGTGGATGAGGAAATTTGCAGGAGCGGTGATGAAAGAGGCCAGCAGCTTCATGTGAAAGGCAGGAGCATGTTCTGAGGTCCTGATCTTTTGATCGACTGAGGGTGTTTTCTGACCAGCTGGGTGGAACACCCGTGTGGAAAATTCCCTACTTTTGTAGTTGCCTAATGGTATGTAAAAGCTTCATTTCAGTTGGCACCACAAAGTGATTTTGCAATGATGTGCCCAATCAAAAAAAAAAAAAAAGTTATTGATTTTTAAGAGCTTGTTAAATGCACTGGTCTGGTGTTGTATTTTATAAACAAACTGGTTTTGAGTGAACTGAGGATGACAAAGTGGCTAGTCTGCTGTAGAGAAGTGGCTGCATGCCTGGGGATCAGGAACAACTGAACTCCCAGCTCAGCACTGCCGTGGACTCTCTCTAGGGCTTTTATTCTCTCTGTCAGTTGTGGAAACAGCTATCAGATAGATTTTCTTTTTGTAAGTAGGATTATTTTAAACTTTTGTAGGAAAACTCTTCTTTTTTTTTTTTTTGTCTACAAGTTTGCCATTCCAGCTTTCAGAGGTTCGTTGAATATTAAAAGTCAAATCCTGCTGGAGTTTGACTCCAGAGAAAGGCCAGGCAGGTGTAGCACCAACCGCTTAATAACTGCGGTCCGGCGCTGCGTCACTGCTGTCAGTAAATGGCTGTCAGACATCCACCAAGCGATGCTGGTGTTTGATGTGGCCGCACTGGCGGGTTAATAACTGCGGCCTCAAGGTACGCACGAAGAGTGCTGTGGAAAGCAGGAGGATGCTGTGTCATTTTCTGCAGACCACTGGTGGCTCTCAAGCACGGGGGGTGGTGATGTGCTAACTCAAAGTTGGTAGTGCACCACTTCAACTGGAGATTAGCAGATTCTTTTCAAACAAGTTTGGTAAATTCTCCCATTGCGAGTGAGCAAGACGGCGTTCATTATTACAGCTGATGACAAACGCGTGCCAAATTCATTGCTCGAACAGTTTCTGTAGAGGGAGAGGCATTTATCTAAAAAATAAAAATGTTTAATGCCCCAACCAAGTGCTTTTCAGTTTTAATGTATTCTTGCTGCTTTGAGCTGCAAGTACCTTAACAACACTGCAGGAAATGAAAGGCACATTGTTCTTTGTAACATAAAAAAAAAAAAAGAAAAAAGAAAAACAATGATGTACCGTAACTCACAGAACTCGTTTTTCAGCCCTGCAGTAATTACACTGGACTTGTAAATATCTGTGAATTCTTTGCTTAAGTAGGGCTGGACTTGAGCATTAAACCTTAAAAAAATGCAGAAGTATATGCTTACTTTTCCATGCCTGAAATCATAAGGGAAGAAATCCTGGTCCTCAGGCAGTGGGGAAAGAGAAGCAATAGCGGGAACCTGTGCAAAGAGAGTTTCCTTCTCTCTGCCAGGCCAGGCTGGTCGTGCAGGTGTGACACAGTCCTGGCTGGAAGGAAGGAGGGGATTATGTGCGACCTGGGAAAATGCAAAAGCACCTTGTGAAAGACCTCCCTGCCTTAACGAACAGGCTGCGGAGCCCAGCTCGGTTTTGTCTGCTTGCTTTCTGGGCCCAAAACCCGGTGTTCGTGTCTCATGCATGGGGCAGCTTCAGCCGGGGGAAGCGGTGCTCGCCTGGCCCGGGGGTCAGGCACTCTTCTGGGATGCAGGGTTCGGTGTTTGAACCATCCCCTCAAGCTGAGATGGGCAGAAAACGTAACTGCTCTTTGTGGTTGTCCCCACCACTCAGCCGCACTGTCAGTTAACTGGTAGCTGGGAGATCTTCGGTTGCTTCAACGGCCACATTTTTGACCAGTCAAACCAGTCTGCCTTCCAAGGCCATCCCTTCTTCTCAGGCCATGCCTAATCTCCCATCTCCGCCCCTTCAGGTGGAGTCCAGGGGCCTGTGGACTCTCTGAGCTGTGACTGAACTTGATGCCAACCAGCTTTCCACTTAACTTGCGGAGGGTGTGCCACGAGCGTGGCAGGGCTGGAGGTTTCTGCAGGGTCAGCTTGGACGGGCCCCTTAATTCCCACCTGAGGAGTGCACAGGCATGAGCGGTTCTCTGAACACACCGTGCTGAAACTGGTTCTGGTTGAAAGTACGTAGTCTCAGGTGACCGACATTCCTGAAACACCTCATTTGCAGCAGATAACCAAGCTTTGCAGGAGAAGTTTTCGATCGCTTACAGGGTAATACAGTAATGGCAGCTTTTATTAGTGTGCTTCTTCACGGCATCATTTGCATCAGAATCTTATAAATGCAAGAAGACTCTCCTCTCTTGTTTACAGAGCAACACTGAGGAGTTATCACAGCCTGAGGGACTAATCTAAAATTAACTTTCCTCAGAAAAAGCTTTAAAAAAAAAAAAAAAAGCCCTTAGCATTTTCAATAAGGAATCTCATAGCTGGCGCTGAAGTCAAAGCTCCTGGTGATGTCAGCTTGTTTGCACCTTTGTAACTTGCCAGGACCAAAATCTGTACGGGTTTGCACCCTTGTGGACCACATTGTCTGCTGAGAACAGCAATGGGGCGTGTTGTCCAGGCCTGAAAGCTCTGGCCGAGGAGGGGAGCTGTGGTGGGGCTGGTTCCTTCTGCCTTCCTGCGGGCTGGACAGAATCAGCTGTTGACTTTAACAGGACCCATGAGCTGACGAAGGTCTAATGAGGTCAAACCTGTGTTTCATCGCTCCCTGAGAGAGAGAGTGCGTGTAGGCAGCTCCGAGAGCCAGCATTTCCCAAGGAAACAAAAGCAGATATGTCTGGTTATAAATTTAACTGATGTGTGATTTCAACTTGCATTTTTTTCATCTTATTTCATTACAGATAGGTTCCAACAAGAACTAGAAATACAGTATTTTAATCATACTAGTCTAGAACTGAAGCTTTGTGGCATCCAGCTGTGTTTTCCAGCCAGTTTCATGACTGTCATAAAAAAGTATCTGAAGAATTAGGGAAGAAAACACTATTTCCCCTATATTACCCTCTTTTCATTGAGATTCAAGTGATTTTTCTGGTCTGGACTGTGAGGCACGGTTACACTGTTTCCGGGGTTTAGCGGGTCCTCTTCGAGGCTCAGGATTTAGCCTGCTTATCAGGAGCCGGCAGTCTCTTGAGAGGACCCTGCGATGGCAACAGCGAGGGGTGTTGGCTGTCAATCGGGCAAGATGTGCGGTCGTCAGGCAGGGTCAGTTCTGCAGCCTCTTCTGGGGCTGAGCAGAGAGCCTTTCTCCTCAGTGACCTGCAGCGGTTGAGGCTCGAGGCCTGACAGAGGACTTCAGTTCTCACTGCTGCTAACCATTAACCTTCTCAAGGAAAGCGTTCCCACAAAAAATTCATCCAAGGCGAGTATGACAGGAAATATTCAAAGCATGAAATGAATGCTTATAGCATGACAAAGCAGCGCTTGAAAGACATGAAACGTTCATTACGCTTGGAGTGGCGGAATGCTGCAAAGGAAAGGAGAAAGAAAAATGTGGCTAGAGTATATATTTTTGTTTCTCCATATGTGTGTACAGGAAAAAGGCAATGAACCTTTCCAGTGGATAAGGTGTGCAAATACAGCTGCGATTATTCTAAGTCATTTCAAAATATATTTTTGCTCCGTTCCATTCTTTTCCACGTGTATTTATCGACGAGATAACAGCAAGGGCCATCTAGAGGGGAGCCTGGAAACGGGCTGGCCAGGAGCCTCCTCCTAGGGAGCTCCCATGCCTCGAAGAAACACGTTTCTCTTCCTTGCTCTGCCAAGGCTTTTCTTTGTGCCACAGTAGTGCCAGGTTGCTGCCCGCTCCTCTGCCGCAGCACCGGGCTGGGGGTAGGCACCCATGGCAGGGTGCTGGCCTCATGCTGGCTCCTTCTACACACCTCTGCATGTTGAGAGGTTCCTCAGCGCGAACTTGAGCCAGTCCTCCGGGGTTTCTGGGGAGGGCAGCTGGAGCCGTGAGCAGGCTCCATTTTCATGACAACCGGGTTTATTTTCATGCGTCTTCTTGAGAGACTTTAATTAACAGCTGAGGGTTGTGTTGCATCGGTAGTTGCTGCTGCCTGAGGAGACCGCAAGGTGAAGAGCCGTGAGCAGGCTCCATTTTCATGACAACTGGGTTTATTTTCATGCGTCTTCTTGAGAGACTTTAATTAACAGCTGAGGGTTGTGTTGCATCGGTAGTTGCTGCTGCCTGAGCAGACCACAGGCTGAAGGATGCCTTTGAACACCACGCTTGCCCACCAGGAAGCTGGGCACTCAGGGAAAGAAGTTTATTTGTGGTATGGGCATCGTTTTAATTTTCTGTCCAGTGGAGAGGGGATTTATTAGTGGGAAGAGAAGGTGATGCCAAGGCCTAGCTTGCAAAACAAACCCCCAAACCTATCTATTTGTCTTTCGATGTAAGAATTTCCTAATGCGTGTAACGTAAGACAAAGGGAAAAATTTACTTGCAGGAAAATTGCCCTCCACAATAATCAAGAAAAAACCCACAAAACGCCCACACCAAAGCAGCATGATCCAAAATGTGAACTTTTTACGCCTCCCCAACCTTCTAGGTTAGGCTTCCAACCAAGTGATCTTTTATTATCAACATGATATACCCCTGACATAATTTGGCGCAGTAAAGCTTCTTCTGCTGAACTCGTGACTTCATTTACTAGATCTGATGAAAGTTCTGTGAACCACGGTAAAATGTGATAATTAGTAGTTTAATTCTTTTAGGGTGTGCGTATTAATTGAAAAGGCTTGAACTATAAATACAGGGCCTGTGGATGAAAGCACGCTCTGAAATCAGCCGCTGATCCGAAGTACTCATTACTTCACATCTATTTAGGTAGCGGCTCTTTGCAGCGGTGCCAGTCGGCTGGGGAAGGGAGTGGGAGCCCTCCACTCGGGGAGCGCAACAGCAAAACCCAGCCTGGCTCGCCACCGCTCTCATGCGATCGGAAGCATTCCCTGGCCAAAACTGTGCCCACTGTGGTCAAACCACTGGAAGTTCAAAATGTGTGCTGGGAGCTGTGCTCTGCATAGCTGGCGAAGCGCTGGCTCTCTCGCTCTGCAAGCTGCAGGAGACACAAGGGACGAAGGCAGTGTTTGGCAGCCAGCTACAGCATCCTGCCCTCCTGCTCGAGGTGGAGACGGTGGTAATGCAGTGGAGTGTGGCCAACTGCCCCTCTCTGGCAGCCGAGAGGCAATGTCTTTCTGCTGCTCAACAAGTCCACCCAGAGCATCAGAGGTCCCCCAGGATTTGAGTCCCAGCCAGCCTGCACCTTCCTAACAAACCATGATTTTTTTTTCCCTCTTACACGCTTATCCTTCACCATATTTAGGACCATCACCACCTAAATCTCTGCTGCTGCAGCCAGAGATTGGTTCATTCGGCCATGAATGTCAGTGTAGCACAGGGCCACCGCTGAGAGCTGCGATAAGGGATTGTGCTTTCTCACTCGCTCTCGTGTTCTTTTGTTCTGACTTCCTGACCGAGGCAGGAGGTATTCTGTTGACTCTAGACCTTTCCAAATATATATTCACACTCTATGGAAATGTATGTCGTTATTTCACACCTTCCTCTGGTTTCTGCGTGTGGTGTAGTACCTGGATGAATCATACCTGGTTTTGCAGGTACAAGGTGATTTTCATTCAAATGGATTCCATCCGTCATACTCATGTTTGGTTTGCACGCTCGGAAAAATATCTATGTATCTGCATACGTTGCAGATTCATTGGTAAATGAGGTGCTTTCCAAGTAGCCTTAATTTTGTAAATCTGTAGTTGTGTTCATGAAGAGCAATGCACAGCTCTTGGAAGTTGCGTGCTGGACTCTTGCTGTTGTCCAGGGAGGGCAGTTTGGTGAGACTAAGCTCCCAGGAAAAGCCTCGTTGCTCCTGTCACTTATCAAATACTATTTTTTTAAACTGCAGATACTACTTTTTAATTGCAAAAGTTGTTGGATAGGAAATGGAAAGAAAATTACAGTGACTCTCGCAGAGGTGTGAGAATAAAATCCCCTCCGAAGCCTGGCCATAGCATGACTGAAATGGAAAAATACCAGCTCCGTTTCTTGGAAAGTGAGAAGGAGACTTTTATTTGCAATGGTTCACAAATATTTCCCCAGGACTGAGGTAGTGAGCGTGGAGAAAGCGGGCAGGAGGAAGGTGAGGCGAGCAAGGCACGCTCATAAGCACACTCATTTAACTCTGCTATTGTTATCTTGCACACAAAGGGTACCACAAGTTGTTTACCACAGCTCACGTTAGTAGTTTCTGCTCTTTTTTCTTCCATCAGTGCCCTATCTTCAGTTGTACAACTCTTTTTTCTGGGTTGTGATAGCGTCCGGTTGCATTCTGGCGGTGGGGTGGTAGAGGGGTGCCAGTCGATTACATGTGCTGCTCACTGTGTGCATTTCACATCTGCTGTCATCGCATTTTTTTGTTAACCACTGTTGCAACTGAAGAAAATGCTGAAGTTTGACAGTTGGGAGTTACTGCTGAGGATGTGCTGTAAACTATATCATCCCTCTGCCTTCTCCCTTTCTCCCCCTCCTGCTG
>NW_010433628.1:81589-97839 GCF_000710305.1 Buceros rhinoceros silvestris | reverse complement strand
GGGGGGGTTGGGGGGGGAAAGGGCAAAAAAGGGCTGATTAAATTTAAAGGAGAAAAGTTTCCTGCTGTGCCCCAGAGTAAATCTGTAGTCAGTGAAGCACTTGCTAGTAAATGAGATGTACGTGGTTATAGTGAGTTTTATTATTACACACTGGCATTGTTTTCCATTTTCAGAAGATTCAATTAATGTAATCATTTCTGAGTGTCTCTAATCATTACCTCCCACCCTCCCTCACTCGTACTTGAAGCAAGGGGATGCAAGCCACACTCTGGGACAAGCAGGGGGCACCTCGCTCCTGTCACTGGCAGAAGGAGGCACAACGAAGTGACAGGGCTGCTACCAGGCACCCAAGGCTTTTTCTTCTGCCTCTGCCCTTTGCAGGACACAGGGCTGACACCGAACCTCTGGGCTCCCCGCCCCAGTCCACTGCAGCGCTGGGTGACAGAGGGAGAAGCAGTGCTCGGGTGGTGCGTTGTCTCACTAGCAGTTTTCTACTACCCTGTAGCCAGGCACAAGGACATCAACACCGTCTTCAGACCGCAGAGGGCCAAAGCCTTTGCTGACATTTCTTCTCCCAGTATAGTAAGGGAGAAATACTTCTTGTGTAGCCTGCACCACTCACTCGCAGAGAATCCAGACCTCTGTCCCTGCTATTTTTCTACTTCAGCTCCTCGCTTTTAAATTCATCTCTGTAACAGAAGGCTCTTTGACAGCTGCATCCCCATCTGAAAACCTGCTGGTGTTTGGGGTTGTCCCCAGCTGACCAGCTTTGCAGTGCAGACCCCCTGCGATTTTCCCACATGTTATACCTCAAAGTCCTTAAAAACCAGGGAATTCACTTTCGGGAAATTTCCAATAGCGGAATGCAGAGAGCTGGCCGCATCCCTCCCGCCGTACAGAGGGGAGCCAATTTTATCGTACAGCAGAGCATGCCCTAGCTTGAGCTGCAGGAGGAAGGGAAGAGGGGAGAGGCACGAGAAGATGGACAGCAGCTTGATGGACTGGGGTGGCTGTGGTTTTGAGGCAGGAGGGGAACCCCGCAGATTTGAGGCAAGGCTTAGAGCAGTGGTTTGGTAGTGACCCACAATTTAAAGTAGTAATAAAAGGGGGTGGACGGGATACGACAACCTAAGTGAATGGCTGAGGAATGAGGCAGTCCAGTATCAGCAAGCCCAAATCTCTGTTGTTCATGGCCGAGAAGGATGTGTTTGCAGTTAGGACTGGGCACTGTCCGCTGTTAGCAGGAGAGAGGAGTAAAGATCATCCCGCGTACAATACCAATATAAGTTGTTATTACTACTATTGCTATGTCAGCCATAAACTTTTCCCATGAGAACAGAGATGCAACATCATTGAAAAATAATGTCTTACTGTGAAATGGGCAGCAGAAACACTGTGGCATTATCTCCTGGCTAGTGAATTTACCTTGGTGACAGATCATTATTCCCTAATGCCAATGAACCAGATAAAGGACAGGAACACAAGGATAGCTCAGCAATACTTGTAGTTTACACTCTTCAGAATTTAAAACAAACAAACAAGAAGTAGCCAGAAATAAATGTAAGGATGGAGAAGTGTGGCATGTCAAGAGAGATCGCCCATGGCAAGATATGGGGAGGAAAGCAAGTTTTCTTTCAGGTCTGTGTTAACATGGTACGTAGACTAAGGCTTGGATTTCATCCCACCTAACATTAGGCATTAAAATGCCTAATGGACCTAAATGCTATGGACCTAAAATCCACACTCTCCTTCTGTAGTCAGTGGAGATGGTGCGTCTTCTGGGAATTCATCTCTGTCTCTGTTGAGCCTTGGGAAGGTTTAAAACAGAGATGTTTCAGGCTAATGCAGTGATTGTTCTCGACCTGATATTCTGCTGCTAGAGGAAGTCAACTGTCCTGACTCCTGCTCATCCTGAAAAGCCAGAGTAAGCAAAGACAGACTGGTGCAAGAGCGAAGGTGGGCGTAGCAGGGCTTGTTGACTTGGTTCAATGATTTCTTCAGGGGAGAAGAGTGAACAGTCTTATCTACTGTCCACATGTACTTTCTTCCCCTTCTGTTTTTCTCTTGATTGCTGCAGAATGGGAGTTTCTTAGATAAATTATCATTTTAGGGGAGTGTTTATGTGCTCTGTGGAAGAATGTGTCTAGGGATGGGCATACTGGCAGCAAGAACTTCCTCCCCAACTCTTCCAGTGAAGTTTTGTTCTAAACTGCCCAAATGAAGCCATTATTCACAAGTAAAAATGTTCTGTTCCATTTCTTGTTTTCATTCTTTTATGCGTCTGGGGACTAAACTGCTGTGAAAAAGAGCCCATTCTCACAGGATGTCTTGCCTAATTCTGCAGACAAGAGAGGTTCAGCCATTCCAATTACGATGAGATAAGCATCTGAAATGTTGGGATCACATCCATCCTGAGCTGAACTCCGAACCTTCCAAAACCCATCCATCATGATTTTTTCCTCTATTTCTGTATTTAATAATGCAAGCAAAGAAGAAATGGATGTTTCTGCATTATAAACCATAATGGATGGGTTTCCTTTTTACCTGAGTTGCTTTGGTTTGTTGTAAAGGTCCCTGTGAGTGAATTCCTTTTCCATTTTCATTCTTGCTATCTGCTTGCCTGCCGCCCATCAGCAAAAGTTCTGCCTTTCATGTAAAGCCAGTCAAAGTCTCATAGTTTACTTGCAGAGCACTGTTAGAACAAGCCTGATGGCTGCTGCAGGGCAGGTGAGCCAAGCTGCTAAGCATGGTCCAAACTTAAGTCCTAGCCCTGTGCTACCTTCAGATTGTCCCAACTACAGGCAAAGAGGGCATTTGACAGAGGGACTCCACCCCACTGCTGCGTTTCTGCATCCCTGTGTATTGCACTTTGCCCCACATGGGAGGAGTAAGAGGGTCTAGAGGGGCAGCGAGCCTTCAAACACAGAAGGAGCCAGCATAGGCTCAGCTGACCAGCCCAGCCTCTAGCAACAGATTCATCTCAGGTCCTCACCTTTGTGCCAAGAGGGTGTCTAAGTTGCTGGAGGAGAGACATCCCACCATTGTCATCCCTGGAACCACCATGGGATGAGCACAAGAAATTAGATAAGGACTGAGAAGTCCCTCTCTGCCCCTTCTTTTTACTTTGTCAGTCTTGAATCCCTCACAATACACTCACAACTAGTGAACTTGGAGGCACTCTTTGGGCTACAGATTACCCAGAGAAAATAAATCCCGTCCACGTTCTGGCCTGATCTTGGCCTGAACCTGAGAAAGCGAATGCTCCTATCACACCAACATGTATCTGTAGAAGAACAGTAAACACAACTGGGGGGCACTGGCCCTCTCTGTTGTACAGTCCCAGGCCAGGAGTCTAGAGTTTTGGGCTGTCCGCCCAAGTACTTGTTAATAAATGTCCATTCTTAGCCTGTAAAGGAATGTAGACAGGGCATCCTGCCCTGCAAAACACAAACTTAGGGTAGAGCAGAAAGAGAGTCTCAGTCATCAGCAGAGCTCTGCTGCTGGTCTCCACATCCAGCAGTCTCTTCCCACTGGACTTACGCTGCTAGTTTTGGGCTTGGCTGAGGGAGTTATCTGCTTGGGTTCTCTACTGCTGTCTGTAAGTGTAGTTGCCTGCCTAACCCTCAGTGCATCAGTCCTTGGGAAGTCAGTCGAAGTCTGTGGAGCTTCCTCTCCAGTGCTTGGAGGAGCTGGAGTCCTGGCAGGGTCTGGGTTATGAGGCAGTAGAGCCTGGATCACCCACTGAGGGGCTTGCGTGGCTTCTAGGACTGTGCAGTATTTTGCCTGTGCATCTTTATGCTCCCGGTGGAGTCAGTCAGAGGCAGATGAGGGGGTGACATGTTCCTTGAGGAGACTCATCGGTGCCTTTGCTAGTCGTTCTACCCTTTTGTTCTCCTCTGGAGGTATCCTACATAACTCAGGGGAAGTAGGAGCACACCTTGCTGGCCACCCAGAGATTCTGTGCTCGGCAGAGGCGCTATTTTCTCTGCTAGCAGGCAATGAGGACAGCCCCCTCAGTTCCCAGTCCTCTGTATGCAGTGCCTCTGTGGAGAGGGTGACGCTGCACTGGGTGTCACTCTGCTGTCTGGGCAAGCCCAGACTTGTTGGGCACGTGGTGTTTGCTTACAGAGGCCTTATCTGCATCCAGAAGCATCAAGTTTTGTGCTCTGGGTCTTGTGCAAGCTTGACATGTCCCTAGACAAGCATTGCAGTGCTTCCAGACCCATCCCTTTCAGTCTTCTCTGCCTCTAATCTATCAAGGCTTTATTCCAGACTTACCTTGGTACCCTCTTGTCCAAGAGGAGGCAGCCCAAGGTGAACTAACCTGTGAACCTGGTGGAAGTCAGCCTGCTTGGGGCTAAAAGTTATCCAAGTTAGGAGATTATTGTTCTGTACAAAGAACAGAGGAGTAACAGCCTTCTGGAGAGGAAACTCCAAGCCAAACAATGGAGGGGACAATAAGTAAATAGAGTAACATGATTTGCATGGGGTTTATTGTGAATTAAAGTTTGCTCGTGGGTGGTGGTAGCAGAGGAGGTACAAGAAGCGACTCTGAAGGGAGAGGGAAGCCTGTGGGGGAAGGTGGAGCTGGCTGATCCTTAGCTTCCATGCCCAGCATCCTTATTTTTGTGTCACATTTATACTAGCTAATCTTCAGCAGATATTTCTATAGCTTCCGTTATTGTGGTGTCCAGCTGCAGTCTACTGGAAGTGCCTTGGTGTGAAGAGAGGGGAGTGCCAGGAGGGTAGGGAAGGTGAGAGGAAACCGCTGATGGAGTCACCAGGGTTTGTGTCCGTATCACCCAGCAAAGCAAGGCAGGGAAGCTGGCAGCCCTCACCTCACCCTGGCCCCACCGGCTCCTCCTGGACCTGGGCTTTTCTAGAGAGTTCTGCCACATGCTCTGGATTATTCCTATAACTACAAATTAATGTGCAAATAAAAAAAACCCAAAAAACCTAGAACCTCTTTTTGAAGCCCCCTGATTCTGTGTCCACAGGGCTTCGGGCTTCCTCGGTTCAGCTCCGAGCGTGTCTGCAGAGTAACCTTGGAGGAACACTGAGCTACCACCAGCCAAGGGAGGGGTTTATAGATCCTAAAATAATTACAGCGTCGCTGAGTCTAGCTGTATAATTTCTTGGCAATATACTAATTAAAACTAGGTATTTACAACACTTACTTAAACTTAAGACTTATTTGAAAGAACCTGCATCCTTATAACCACATATCAGGGCTTTATTGAGGACCATGTTTATCATGCAGATTGAATTCTTGAGCGCTGTTATTAACATAAATGAGCCCACGGCTTTATGTTCAGGGCTGAATACTTCCAGGGCATCTGAATCATCCTGTATTTCATTTCACCACCTAAAATTAATTTTAAAATACTACATTTTTTTAACTGGCTGTATTGTGGCAATTAGAAATTGCTCTGTGTTTACTAGGAACAGGGAGTCCAGCAGAGCTGCGCGTTTAATGTGATGAATAGTGTTAGGAGCTCAAAGAAAAGTCAGATGCGTGTCGACACTTATCAAAGCCGTTCTGCTGCTCAGAATGACTGTTCGTGATACTTGTTTCATGATAAACTTCCTCAGAACATGATGTTACTGGAAAAAAAATGAGCCACTCTGAGAAATATGCAGGTGACACAGTTGAGTCAGCAGCTTGCAACAGTGACACAGGCTTACGTTTGTAAAAATCCCCTCTGAACTTTTGTCTCCTGCCTGCTTGTATCAGAGCCTTAAAATCTGTCGCCACAAAAGTGTCCCGTTTCTTGGGTTCACTTCGTAGCTGGTTAAACTAGAAAAAAATCTTGCCACCCTGGTGAAGAGGTGGATTCCTGGGCTTGAAAGTCTTAATAGTCACGAAACTTTCCTCTTTCATAAGTTAATTCACCATATAAATGTTTGTATCTCCAGTGACCACTGATACCTCTGGGGAAACGATAAACATGGAAAAACAACAAGTGCTGTGGAAACCAGAAAATCCTACCTCCCATGTGAGAGGGTCTAATTATTGAAGTTGCAAGCGTTTCCCCGTGCACAAGCGTCTCAGCATTCATAGGTGGAAAGTACCTCATGCTGTGTTTGAAATATCAACTGGGTTTAAAAGAAGGCTTTGTGCTTCACTGTGGACCTTTCTGAGCCTCCTGCAGATGGTCCCTGTTGCTGAAAAGAGACATGACTTGTGAGATGGGGAGACCTCCGTGCCGTTCCTTCGTGCTGCTCTAATCCTGCTTTACACCCATAAAGGGCTTCAGTCCTTAAGCCCTCACTCTCTTTCTCCTAAATATTAAAATTATTTTCCTGAGTGTCATACCGTATTAAAGCAGAATGAAAATGGGTTTAACAATTGCTGGCATGGGGCTTCTGTACAGCATGTGTGTCACAAATCATGTCACTTTTCAGCAATAGGGCTGCTGCCAGCGGGAGGCTCAGAAATGCTCATGTTAATCAAAAATTTTAATTTCAAATCAAATTGACAGTTTACACATGGTGAGAAATGCTTCTCACCATGTGATATTTCAGTATGCTACACTGGGCAAAATGGGTGCACTTTCCTGTTAAGAATTTTGACTGCAGTATCTGCAAATTTATGGGTTTCAGTGCATTGGGTATGGTGAGTAGTTGATCTAAGGGAGCCCCTTGGAGAATAGGAGACAGAAGGGTTTTCATGCAGCCTGGCACTGGTGAGCCGCTGTTGGCACATGCTGCTGGAGAAATGACAGGTATTCAATAAACATCACTATGGTTAAGAGGAAGATTTAAAGGAGGGAGGGGTTGCAGTGCTATAAACAGGATTTGAAACAAATGTGCTTATTTCAGTCCCTGATTAGTCTGAATACCAAAGTATTCCACACCAGTTTTTAAATGTCCTTACATTTATTTTCACACTGATGTTCTTCACGCAGTATCAACAATAATATTTGTGGCATTAATAGTGTAGCTAAATTCTAATTTGAAGTCGTGTAAACCCAAGTAACCTCCGCAGGCTCCATCGGCGTGAAGACCAGAACGTGACTGCATGCCGCACTTGGAGCGTGCAGCCCCGGCATCGGCTCCTATGAGCCCTTACTTCTGCCAGCAGCTTCCTAGAAGTCAGCGAACAAAATTCAGGAGGCAAAATTTCAGTTGATACTTGATGAGGAGTAAGAGGAGCAAAGATAGTCGATGGAGCACGTGCGATCAGCCCCAGACAAACGAGCTGTAGGAACCGATGTTTTCAGGCTGCACCAGAAACATGATGCTGATGTCAAAAAATGACCAGCTGAAGAGAAATTGTCTATATATTATTCTTCTTAGGAGTTTTTTCAGCTCTCTGGGGCGTCCTGAGATTAAGGCTATGCCTAGCTCATGATGTTGGGGCTTAAAGGTCTTGCAGGGGTAAAGGAACAGGGATGGCAGTACCCACCTTCTCCTATCTCCCCCTCCAGTGCCCATATTTATCATTCGCTTGCAAGGGTGGGTGGGTGCCCATTGCTGACAGCCCGGGAAGCGCCCGGCGGCAGCATGTGCTGTCAGCAGCCCCAGGAGGCTCAGGGAAACAGGGTGGTTTCTGTGGGCTTTTTTGGACACTTAAGTCCTGCTTTGAACCATGGAACCGAACTGGCAATATCACCACAGACCTTGGAGACCACAAGTGTCATTGCTCTTGTAAGCAAGGTTGATATGAAAATATGAAGATAAATAACTCCTTCATATTATTATTTTCAGGGAGGCAGGCTTTTCTTTTTATTGCTCTTTTTATTGTTGGATGCCATAAATATTCCAGAATTATTATCCCAGGGTAGATTTCATCTCATTTACTTTGAAAGGCTTTTGAGGAGGCACATTATTTTATAAGCTGCCAAATGAGTATGACCATTTATAATGATTTTTCTTCTTTTCTTTAATATTTGCTTTTTGGATTGAGGACCTGAAACAGAAATATGCAAATTTAAGACATCTGCTTTTTTCAAGCTATAGGCCCTTATCAGTATTAATGCAATTTATTTATCCAGTTTAGTATGTGGCAGAGAGGAAGATTCTAAATTTTTATCAGTATATCAAAAAACTGTATTTAACTGACTTCTCACCCACATAAGTACCAAAAGTACCCTACAACATTAGGAGTCATCAGAAATTAAAAGCCACGCCAGACGTCATAGGCCTTGGAATGGTTTCTATTACGTAAGATCCTTACCATGAACTTAAAGGGCTTTCAGTGTTTCAAGAAGACCTTTGTCTTCAAGGGAAAGGCAATACCCATGTGCCCTCCACTTGGACAAAACCTGGCATGATTGGTTCCAATCTATGATCGGTTCATTAACGGTGATAAGTTGCCATTAATTCCTCTATCTCTGCACTTAAAGACTTAAAATGAGCTGAACCTTCTAAGAGCTGAAGCTGCTGTGGCTCTGTGCGGGATCAGGCTGTTGGTGATGCAGCACATTTGCTCGGGTCTACATTTATGAATTTGCGGACTCCGGAGCTCAATATGACACACATTGAGCTAATAATTAGACATTGTTATTATTAGAGATTCTAAGATGCTGTGAGTATGAAAGGCACCGCGCAGTGAGACGTTGCACGTGTACTTCTGTTCTGGTTCACCTCTAGAGAACACCCATCGCGGCGGGTCGGGTGGATTCCCTAGAGAAGGCATAAAGTCCTTTCTCTGAGCCACCTCCCAGTACCATCAGATGTTGCTGCCTGACGGCCACCAAGAGCGTACAAACCATACGGAAGCGGAGCTGGACCTGAGCGCTGGTACCCACGAGAACGAGCAGTGTTCCATGGTTTTGCTGTCACTGGATAGAGGCTTTTTAGCTGAAAACCAAAAAAGGCAAATCATTCACCAGTGGTTTTGCATATTGTGAAGGGTTAACAAAACTTTCATTATCACACTCTATTAAGCCAGGACCAGGAAACAATTTCTAATCAACACTCAGATCTGGGCAGGGATTGTGCAGTCTTTTGTAGGAGGCCTCAGATCTGTGTTCTCTATTCTCACATGCTCGCTTCCAGCTGTTGTCATTGAAATCCCACATAATCTCCCCAGGTCAAAGGGCAGTCATCCATGACTGCCGCTGTTAGGAGGTTATGCTGATTTCTGTTGTCAAATATTGGCCCTTTTCTCTTTCAATCACTCCCATTCTACTTTTTTTAACAAGAAAGATCCAGCCTAGAATTGTATTACATGACTTTAAAGTCTTAAAAGTGTTCCTCTATTGTGCTAGCACAACATGCCCTGGATGGTCTAATCCATCCTACTATGGGCCACAAAGAAAGTTCTGGTGCTTCTTAAAACCTCAGCCAGAGCAGGTAGGAAAGCCGGGGAGAATAATGGCGTATGTGACGTGTGGCCCAGCGGTTATTTCCTAAGAAAATGTGCAATTTGTCCAAGGTGAGCTATTGCCATGGCATTAAAATTAAATTGGAAATAACAAGCAGAAATGGAAGTGGGAGCATTTGTCAGGGAACAAGAGAGGTTGCTGTATCACCTCTAATGTGTAATACATTGCTTAACTCTTCTGTAGGAAGTCCATGAATTAAATGAGGTCTAATTTCCCATTAAAGGTTTATCAGTTACAAATTTTGGGGATGCATTTTGTACGTAGCAATTAAAACAGGGCCATCATGCCCGCTCTGGAGATGAGTATTTGGGGTCCGTTGGTGAGCATGGATTTCGTGATGTCTACGTGCCATGTTCAGTCCTGCACTCTGCTCCCTTGCCCTGTCTTTTGTCTGAACAGGAGAGACGTTCGCTTGGTCTCTCCTTGGACCCAGGAGAGTGGTGTGGCTGGGACGGACGGTGTCTTCGACCTCCGCATTTTGCCTAGATAATGAAGTTAGCGTACGCAGTGTGGCCCTGTGGATCCAACTTTCCCTTTCCAGTGTGGAGTAGTGACCGAGTGTCTCCTGCTGGGAGGCAGATCCTGCTCTTGTCCCAGGCAGGGTGAGCGGAGGGCTGGGTTTCTGGAAGCGAACCCAGTCCTGAGGCTGCTGTGGCTGGTCAGAGTGTAAATTAAGGTCTTGGCTGAAGCAGGCATATTCTGTCCTTTCCTTTTTTGCTGGAGAAGGCAGATTAGGACTAACACTGTCACTCCCATCCTCCTCAGCCAGTGCGGCAGTGCAATAGCTGATCTTTTGGGAGTCCTTGGGGTGAGCCGGGTTCCCTCTGATAACAGCTCCTCTCTCAAGGCCGGTGTGTGCTGCGCGATACCGACATTAATTTTCGAATCAATATTATTGCTCCACATTGTATGTGAAACATGGGATTAGACAGAGGATGAAACCAAAAGGAATCGAGTCGCATGCTGAGCAGAGAGGGCTTTTCTTTTAATCAGGCATTTGGTTACGATAATAGGCTTGAGACCCTAATTGATTACTACTATTTTAAGGTTTTAAGATGGCTATGTATAGTGAGATGCTGAACACGAGAAAGGCTTTAGGAATGGCTTCAGTGCTAGTTTGGGGGACTTGGGTGAGTTCAAAACACTGAAAACGAGTCAAATCTGCCTGAAAGCTGTTCTCCAAAGCTTAACACTGTTGCTCGGGCTGTGGTGGAGGAAGAACAACTGGATTTGGACTTTTTCAACTTCAAAGGAGTAACTCGTTCCCAGGTTTATTTAAGCTTGGATTTCAGGAAGCCAGCTGTATCTCTGTTTAGAAAATACCTTGTGTATTTATGGTGCACTCTGTTTTATAATAAAAATAATACTGTTGGATTACACAAGGAAGCCTGCTAATTAAATAACAATAATACCTTGAGCACCTTGAAAACATCTTCTGATATTCAATTAAGGAACAATAACCCGATGAACTTTAACCTATAGACCATATTCAGACGTTCTACATGAAAGTAATTGCATCAGTCATCATTTTCTCAAGCTACCACACAAGCTCTTGATTGGAAGCTCAACATCTGAGACTCCTTTTTACAGCATTAATTGGGAAAGCAGACAATACTCTCCCTGTAAACTAGATTTTAGGACGAAGGTTAGTTGCCTTTGTACACGTTTACTCATTGAAATAGGAATGTTTGCTTAATAATTCAAAACAAATAGCATTAGACAACAAGTCCTAATCCTGATTTCTCCTCTGCCAGTGTAAATTAGGAGAAAATTAGGTGAAACTCTATTTGAAAAGGGTAGAAAGACTTGTTTAAAACTTCTATGAGATCAGAATTAGGCTCCAGCAATTCAAGCCTTTTCTTCTGGCTTCTAAAAGAAGAATATGTAAGTCACGTTATGAATTTCCTCCCCAGTTAAAGCAGCTATCAAGTTATGGAAAGATGTTTTTCATGTGGTGCTTGTATGCTACACCAAACGTGCGATAGGGGAATGGCATCTTGGTGATGAGTTAGGATCCTTATCTGCTTTGTTAATTTGGTCTTATTAGCCTGGGAGTTTTACCCCTTTGGGGGAAAACGGTCATCCTCAAGAGCCAAAGTGAGGTCTTGTGCAATGAGCTAACTCCCAGCTGCACCTAGACCCGGGTTCAAGGCAGGGTTCAACAATACGGTTAAATACCTGCCTAACTTTGCCAGCTTGTCTTTAGTAGGCAGGACAAATAGGCATGTGCTTTAGTCAAGCACGTGATTAGAATTAAACACGTGCTCTAACTGCTTTGCTGAGTCAGGGCCCGCCTTGGCTATCCAGGTGTCTTAATTGATACCCAGAAATTCAGTGGAGGAGCTCAGTTAGTCCTTTGTAAAGCAAGTAAAAATTCTCTCCACCTGCTTCACTACCAAAACATGACGGTGACACGAAGCTGCGGCGATAACCCCACCATAGGCAGCGATTTCCATGTCCTGTCTTTGGGATATTTAGCAAAAGTGTCACAGCACTCGTATTTCCATAAAGAGCCGCATGAAAAGTAAATCTTGCGAGCTTTCAAGATGTTTAATCGTCTTTTCAGTAAAGGAGCTCGTTAATTCAAACATCTGCACGTGTAATTGCTTGACTTTACCTATTTTTCCTCATTCTGAATTAAGTGGAACGGGCAAATTGATATATTTTTGTTAATAGGCACAAAATGTTTCCTTCACGTATTCTGTCAGTCCCGCTATTTCCCAGCCATTCTTCTTTCACGCATTGAGCCGCTTTGTCCTGTTTCTCTCGTTTTCTCATCGCGCTTTATCACCACTCACCAAAAGCTGCGGTCCTAGGCCTGGGTTTTACAATCTGAACCATCCAGGCAAACCTTTAAACTTTCATGTTTTCAGTCCTCCCGAGCTGCAAATTCACAGCCCGGCTGTGCATCGCAATGAGTCCGAGAGACAGCTCCAAGCCAAGGGCATCGCTTTTATGGGCATCAAGATGTTCCTAATGATTGGCGAAAGGAGCCCCCGATTTCCTAATGTTTATAAGTAAACAACAACTTCGAGAATTGCAAAATTCGCCTTTCATTTGTGAAATGTTTATTTTCAGTATTGAAGGATGAAAATCGAATCCCTCTCATTGACGTGCTGTTGTTTAATGATTACTGCTGCACGGACACGCATAAGAAACGTTCCTGCAGAAATCAGTGGACGTTTCAAGTATTCCCAGCAAAATAAGAATGATGAGGTTGGCAGGGCCAAGCTAAGTTGAATAAGTTCTTCTCGTGCCCCACAGGACCCTGAGAGATGGAATGTATTTAAAGCTGTTTTACGGCGTTTTCACTCCCGGTTTTACCTGTGTTTGCAAGGTTAAGACAACATGGTTAGACCATCGTGGTTTGGTTGGAAGGTTACAAAGGGCTCTCGACTTCTCCTTAAAAAAATGCAGCCAAATGTCCTATCGTAGCTGTGGCTTGCCTTTTATACTTCCTGTTTAAATTTCACCTTCACTCACGGTGCAGTGGGAACCTGCCTGGGAAATGCAGGTGGAAGGGGACACCGGGCAGAGCCAGTATGGTGCCCTGTGAAAACCCAACACGTGACAGATGTTCGTCGCACTGCTGAATGCACTTCTGGAAGTTGCTCAGATACTGCCAGGATGAGCACAGTATGAGAAGTTACATAGCAGAGACCGGCTTCTCTACGAAGGGCTCTGCGGAGTAGTAAGCGTCCTGGCCCCAATCCAGCAAGGCACTTAAGCATATGCTTAATTTTAGGCACATGAGTGGTTTCAGTGAAGACCTAAGAGAATTATTTTTAATTCACAGATCATTTAATTCAATAGGCAGGTCTGCTGCAGCATATGAAAAGTAGATCTTCATATTAAAAATACTTAGGAAATTGTCAATGAGCAAATGTTGTGTAGGGCCGGCAATGATTTCTAAAAAGCAGAATGATGTAGTCATCACCTTTATTATGGTAAAAGACAAAGCAGAGCAGGCAAAAGCATTTACAATTATCCGAGAGCTATTCCTAACTCGAAAATAAGGAAAAATAAAAGCTTGTAAGAACACTTTTTCATTTAAAGTAGAGAAAAATTTATTCTCTTGGTGTAAATAAAAACCTTGTTTGCAGATTGAGGAATTTGTTTGTGTTGCATTTCAGCATCAATTTCAATATTTTATAGTACATTTATCTACAGCTGGAGCATGACAGATTTGTGTATATTTATATGTTTGTGTACATAATACATATGTATACACACATACACAAGGATGCCCAAAGATATACATATACACAGTTTGAAAACTCATCATTATTGCTGAAGTACAAAAACATGCCTGATGTAGAAACTTGTCTCGAGTCTGTTAGCTTAGCAACTGCGTTCATCTGGCACTGTAGGATCCTCACAGAGATGGGAGTTCTGCGCAGGAGCAGCCTTCCCTGAGACCTTGGCTGGAGACGAACATCTCACCTCCCTCCAGGTGTCTCCCAAGCCTTTCCCTGACACGTCCCCCGATGTGGGGCCCTCCGTAGTTCTGCACACAAGACATGTTTCTTTCGCTTCTCCTTCTGCAGGTAGCATGGCAATGGGATGTGTTGTTTTGTTCAAACAACCCCAAAAGAAAGCCAGGAGGACAGGTGTGCGGCTTGCACTAGTCCTTTTGCTCCGGTCATTAGAGGAAGGTGTGCAGCTATTGGCGGGGTGAGTGTGGGGTACAGTGGAATATGCCGACCGTAGGGAAATGGTGCTGAATCCGACAAACAATTAACGAGGGAGCAGATGGTGCCCCAAAAAACATTCAATAAAATACGTGTGCATGCGCTGGGATCGGTGACTCTAAGTAGGACAACCTAAAAAGGTATGCCACTTATCCCATGGACAAGGAGGACTTTACCGTTCTTTTAATAATCTCTTTATCCTGAGATTTCTCCTTTGACCCTGATTTCAAAAGCAGGAGGTCAGGCTGGCCGGCTGGCTGCAGCCTCCTAATTGAAGCCCGGCTACGTCCTGCGTGAACTGCTGTGTCCCGCTCCCCACACTTAGGCTGGGCTGCAGCCCGAAAGCTGCTCCTTTTGTAAATGATCATACCCGTGAAAATTAAATGAACATTTGGTGGTAGGCATGTTTGCAGAGAAGAAGGAAAATACTGTTATGTAAAGTGTAATAACATTTTGATACCAAGCGTCGAGGCGTTCCTTGCACGAGGGAGGCAAGTGTGGAAGTGTACGCCCTGGTTCCTAAAGACGGTCCAGAGCTCAAAGTGAATGTTTTTCTCATGAAAAGGTTTATTTATCTTTTTCAAAGCTAGTTTGAAATGTTAGAGTTCTTGGTGGTTGTTGTTGTTGTGGGGAAAGTCTTTAATTTAATTTTTTTGTTAACCGACTGCTATTTTAAGATTTCCCTAGCGTAACCTTAGGAAAATGAAGAGTACATCTTTAAATCTTGTTTTGTTTGAATGAATGGGTAGATAATCCTGATCAGATGTTTCTTCAGAGAATAATGTTTAAAACGATTATGGAACTTAGCTGTCCTGTCTGTTTCCTAGGTACAGTATTTTCATTTCAATTGTGAAGTCATTAGGGGTCATCCAAGGTAACCGTTTATTAAAATAGTCCTCTTTTGTTTCAGATTTCCTGTTGAGGTGCTTTAACATGTAAAAATCTCCCTGCTGATGTGTCAAGTTAGCTTTCCTAACCTCTAGATAGAAACCACAAAGCAGCCTACGTAGCTGTATGACTAGTTACCCACCTACATAAACAATAATTACTGCTAAGTGGGAAATTAGATGTCACATTTTAAGTCTAAATGGAAGTAAAGTATTTGAGAATGCTGTCATTAAATGCTTAAAGCTAATCGCCATTCTCTCACTCTGTTTGTTTTGTAGGACATTTGGGCTTCCAGGACAGTTTTGTCACATCAGGTGTTTTCAGTGTGACTGAGCTAGTAAGAGTCTCACAAAGTAAGTATCATTTTGTGGCCAGTTTATGTGGTTTCTGCAATCCCAGGTTTTTTCCTCTGATTCATATCGTGCCCCTTCCCCACTTCAGCAACAGCATCCTCAAAATTGAGAGTCTCTTCTCCCTGCTTCTCACCTGTGGACAGTGTTTATGTGCCACACCTTTTAATGTGGGAAAATAAAATGGTATAATTTTTAAAAGCAAATTAAAAAAAAATTAATTCTGCAAACTTGCATGTGCAAGTTGATAAGCTCGTCTGGTTCCCAGCTGGAAACAGGCAGACTCTGTATCAGAGGCAGATAAAACGCCTACAGAGATCAGCTTATCCGATGGATCCCTTGCAGGATCCAGGGGCTGTATTTTCACCAGACCTCTCGAAACGACGTGATCTGTGCACAGAAGCCTGGGAATTTTCTTACGCAGCTGTTACATGTTGTGTTCATCCATGCCTTGTGTACGTGGGTTTGTACCCCTGTAAACTGATGTACTCATTGTTGATGCCAACCCCTCTGCTGACTTCAGCTCTGATGACCTCAGACGTGCAGGGACACCCGTCCTGACTTCGCCAGGCCTGCGTTTTCCATTAGCTCTATGGAATTCTGCCTTCTGGAAGGATCTGGGTTTTGACCTTTAAAGAATGCTAATGCCCTCAGCATGAATGACATGCTGCAGCGTGATCATTACAGCCTTGTCAATACTCACGAACAGCAGCGAATTAAGAGTCCCTGTCACCACCCTGTTCCGTTGATCAAAGGTCCAAGGAGAGAGTGTGGACAGTCCCTTGCAGAGCGACTGGTAAGCCAGGGCCGTCGGTGGTGGTCCTTCAGGGTCCTTTTCTGCAGCTAGTGTAGAGCTCTGCAGTAGCATCACATTGTCACCAACCACCACCGCCCCAGCTAAACCCCCCCACTGTGTGCCCCTTTCAAACCTTAGGGTTTGTCCCCACCCTCTGTAGCACTGACAGTGATAAAAACAGTTCTGCTTCCTA
>NW_010433628.1:80526-81489 GCF_000710305.1 Buceros rhinoceros silvestris | reverse complement strand
GGCACTGGCTCTGAGCATGTACTTTAAGGCCTTCTGGGGCTGGAATCTAACTGGCACGAAGCTAGCACAGAATCCGTGCGTTTGAGTCAGAACGCGGTGTTCCTATAAGGATTTTCCTGTTTTATTTCCTCTTTCGGAAAGACATGCACTAGCTAGTAAATTGGCTTTATATTCAAAACCAGGATTCTACAAGACAAGCTTGGCAAGTGGGAAGGACGTGAACGTCAGAGTTATGTGCACTGGAGAGAGAGACAGAGAGAGGGAAAGTTTGGGGCAGATGTTCCTCCTGAGTTTTCTTCCCTGACAACTGGCAGGACTTTTGTGAGAAGGACAAAGTTAAGAGGACTTAGAAGTCAAGAGTCGTTGCTGAGTGCTCAGCACATTTGTAAATCAGTTCACTGTCTGAAGTGCTTAAACAGGGACTTTGGCATGGAAGTGACTGCACTGTGCACACTAATTGCTGCTACCTGCAGCCGTGGTGGACAAAACCAAGTTATTGCCAGTCTTTGGCTGTCTCCCGGTTAAGTCACTGTACTTCAGTGTGACAGCGTAAGGCTTTTGAAGCCCAAGGGAATCACCCTCCCCCTCCACAAGGCATCCCACTTCACCACAATCTTATCTCGGCTGTAGGAGCCCTACACAGCAGAGCTGCCTCTGGACTCTGTCAGCCATGCTTCATGTGCGCACAGGACAGGGCTGCTGGAGAAGTGCCTCTGTTCAGGACCTGAGCCTTCGCAGCCAGCCCTGGCCCCAGCCTCCCTGAGAGTTTGACCTCATGAGTGTCATGTTTCATGCTTGGTAATTTTCCGTGATATTTTATTGTCACTGAACAAGAACGTTGTCCATCAGCAATTCTGGCATTCAGCATGGTTTGCAAACCGTGCACTGGTGTCGGAGATGTTCCCTTTGCTGCTGAAATGCACCAAGGATGGGGCACCTGCACGCAGGAAGGGGGGGACAGAC
>NW_010433628.1:44308-80458 GCF_000710305.1 Buceros rhinoceros silvestris | reverse complement strand
GAAGAGCGGGACAGACATGAACTTTATCAGAAATAAGGAGGTGTCAGTGGGCAAAATAAAGAGTCAGCTTTTGTCTGTTCCAGTCACAGGGGTTTGCACAGGGGTTTTTCACAGGCTCTTTAATAATCCTGAGAGGTCGAGACCTCGGTTTTATATTCTGTCTACAAGCCAGCACCTCTACCAAAAATAGTGTCCCCAAAGCATATCAGGATATCACTTCAGAACTGACTCAGAGGGAGGAGTGCCAGCAACTGATTTAGCTACACTGCTTTTGATAGCACCCTGGATTTTCCTTGGAGATGCCCCAGACACGTACTGACCAGCCCTGGCCTTGTTTACTTTATGAGGTCTGAGGAGCCCACAGCCCTACGTGCCGTGGCTGCCCAGTAGGATATGTTTAATGTCAAGTCTAGCGACAGATTCCCAGAGAACTCAGTATGAATTCACATGCTCTTATTCAAAGAATTATTTAACATAACAGAGCAACAAAGTATTTGCTGCACATTTGCCTAACTTGGAAGGCGAGGTCTTTTGAAGAGTGTGCTTTTCAATGTATGCTGTGCTGGGTTGTCTACGTGTTCCTGGGTCTTAATTTGAGACCAGTCCATGGGCTACTGTCATGCTGGGAGCTCAGCTTCTGAACAGCCATCATCCAGGCTCACCAGCAGCTATTAACAGTCTGTAGTTTGAGCAATCAAAGTGTCCTCGGTCCATTCTGTTGGTTTTACTTTCTAAAAGTCATTGGTCCTTCAGAAGCCACCGTGGCTAGGGAGGAATGAGCCGGCCTGTCCATTGTGAACCCTCACATTTAGTCTCTGCTCTCTCCCTAAGAGACCAAAGGGGTGATCTTTGTGTATGCCCATTGACGTTTTTCTTCCCATCCTTGCTTTTGATAAAGTGACAATAGAAATAACTGATTTCGCACCATTTTAACTGGCCTGTGGCTGCTGTTCTCTAAATTAATCTTATGAAATATTGTTGGTAGCAGTTATGTGCCAGGTTTATTTAGTAAACTTCCCAAGAGGTCCACATGACAAGGAGCCTCACGCAATAGGCAGTTGTCTCCACCATGCAAATTTGAGGAATGGATTACTCAAGCGAAAGGTCAGCTGTTGCCATTATCTATCTTAGCTATCAGTGCTGATCACCACAGTTTCTGTGAGCTATTGAACAAGTCTAGACTGTTTTGGTAACAGAAACTTGCTTTCTCAGTCCTGTAGATGCAGCTTTTGTTTCCAAATGCTACCCAGCTACTGAATCTTGCAGAGCCTAGAAGCAGAGAAACTAGATCATAACTGTTCATCTGAGGAACAGACAGCCCCTTCCGCACCCTGTCTGATGTGGGTGTGCACACCATGCTGCCGGTTCTCCTACTTTATTAGCAGGCAAAGGGTGTGAGCTTCTTTCTAAGTGTTGTCTGTCACCCCAGATACTGGGGAGACCCCTTCAGATAACAGACGCTTCATTCTTCCATCCTCAGAGAGGTTTAAGCTGACAACAAGAGGCTCAGAAGCAGAAGCGTTGGCAATGTATGGGCTTTGTGAACTGACAGGCAGCTGTTGGCTGAGCAGAGCCTTCTCCCTCTCTACCCTTGTTAGGAAAACATTCCCCTCGCTCCATGCAGCTATCTGCAGGGCACCGGAGAACACCCTCAGCAAAAGGTGTCGGCAGAGGGGTGGCCGTGGTGCCAAGCGTACAGTCCCATTCGCTTGGCAGAGTCCAGGAGGCTGTGGCAGGCAGGAGCAGGGAGGGAGGCACGGGGAACGCTGTTCCCCTCTTGGCTTTAAGTCGGCTCCATGTGCTCTTGTGAGAGCTGCTGGGAAGATCTCCTCCGCTGGAGGTCCTTCAAGCAGCCAGATAAACCACACTGCCCAGGATGTGAAGAAAGATTTAGGATTTATGAACATTCTCTAGAGCCAAACCAAACATGTTTGTTTTGTGCTGTGTTATTTGTCAGAATGACATCATTCTTCGTGCTGACAATCAAGGGAATTCTGACTGTGCCCGGGACTGAAAATGCCACACTTTGAGTTTTAGGATGTTAGCTAGGTGCTGTGAGGAACTGTGTGGAGCAAGTGGGGTGACTTCTAGTCCTTCTCAGGAGCTGGTGAAGCCACCAGCGCACAAGCCTATGTGCGGTTGCTTACTGCTCCTGTTTAGACACAGAAATGGTCCAGCTGATTTTCCCTGAGACAGTCACACTCATCCCACAGGTAAGACGAGCTTTTGTGGCCAAGGTGTTTTGGAAAGCTCGGGAACCCGCAGCGCCGAGGCTACTGGACGCGGCGGGTGCCAGACTAGGTTAGCAACAGCTGTAGCGATGGAGGCGGGGGCTGAAGCTGCCCTTGCCGTGAGGCAGATGGACAAGTGCTAGAAATGAAAGAAAGTGATTGCTGCTGCTCCAGGCGCGGAGAGTGGGTGCCACAGAGGAAACACAGCTTCCTCACACCTTTCATCCAGTGGCCAGGTACAGCCAAAACAAACAGCAGGGCAAGTCCTGCCAGCCCCAGCACATACTGGATGCCTATGGGAAGGTGTGGGATGACCCAGCTCCTGTCAGGGGTCTGGGCTGCAAAGGGCAGGGAGGAGGATGCTGCCTTCCTGTAGCCTGGGAGAGGAGAAGAGGCTCTCCTCCACCCAGCGCGCGTGTATGAAACCCGGGGTGTAATAAAACAGCGCTCTCTCAACAGCAGCCTGCGTGTTTTCTGCTAAACTAAGCATTACAGTAGTGAAGGTAGTTAAAGTCAGCAGCAGGAAAATTAACATTTAAAAAGATACTCTATATTCCTTAGCAAAGCACTGCTACCCAAAACACCCTGTGTGGGCTTGGGTATGAGAGGAAGAAAGAAAGATTATAATAAAAAATAGACTGCAGGCACAGAGTGAACAGTTGCCGTGACCTTGCCTTTTGTATGCCATTACACAATTCAATGGCAGTCCACTCAAACCTTGCTCTCGATCAATATCCTATTAAAGCAGCACAAAAAGTCTCTATAAACTTAGTGGTTAGCTATGTTTATAAATGGAACTCAGCATAATTAGATGGTCAATAGCAGGCTGTACTTGTAATTTTAAAATGAACATCACACATTTCATATCTGTTGTATTCGGCAAAACCTCTTTGGATCTAACGATAGGGCGCGTAGGAAACAAAAGGCCTTGCAGAAAAAATCCCACCCAGCTCCCCTTTCCTCTCAGCGGCGGCAGCAGCACAGTGTGTTTCCCTTTGTTTATGGAGTCACAACACAGGAAAAAGTTTATTAGTCAAATGTCATGTTTCTCCCATTTAACCTTAAACACATTATCACTTTGCTGCAGCGTTACACATGTAATGATCTTAGTCGCATTCCAGCCTCTTTGTAAAAATAAATACATAAAAATGAAAAAAGAGAAGCTAAATATTAACACGACTAGGAGAGAGTGCCGTCTTCCAAGGAAGACAAATGCCAGCCTGGCCGGTTTTATTTAGTGGGTTTCCTGTTCGGTAATTCAATAAATTTTTCAAAATAAATACTCCAATTGGGTTAAGTCGGAGGGCTTTTTGTTAATTTCTCTGTTATTTTTCTTGCCGTTTCGGGTGAAGAGCTGAGCTCTCCCAAGCTGGCAGTGGAGGGAGCAGGCTGGCAGCAGGGGCGATGCTGCCCCGTGTCCCCGGGAGCAGCACAGTGCTGGTGCTCAGGCAGAGGCACCCACCCTCCTCCTCCTCCTCCTTGGGGCCAAATGAGCTCCTCCTGCCCTGTCTGCAGAAGGGGGTTTTGTGTGTTTGCTTAGACAGCCGGCGCACATCGGCGGGCTGGGTGGCGTTAGGGGAAGAGGGGTCCTTCCTCCTCACCCCCTGCCAGGTCGGGGCCCTGGGTCAGATGACATCTTGATGCTGGACGTAGGTGGAGACTATTGTTTTGACTCTCAACTGCAATTTCTGACAGCTTTTCCTGTTTAGGAGATGTTCCTGAGTTGTCAGGAGGTCACTTTGCTGCAGAATGTTTCTTGGGGGGGGAAATGGCCTGTTTTTAATGCTGTTGCCTGGACCTCCCGCAGGCTGCCGTGCGTAGCAGCCGACTGAGCTAGAGAGAAGCTTCCCAACCACGCTGCTGCTTCGTGCAGGGCCACAGCCTGTTCCCAGGATGTAGGAGCAGCACTGTAGGAAGGCTGCACGGTGGATTGTCACATCCTACAGTGAAGAGGTTTAGCTTAGGCAGAGTTTTGCCACAGTTCACACCACTTGGATCCCTTTGCTTACTCTCCAGAGCTGCAGCCTTTGCGGGGAATCCTGCAAATAACCATAAGCGTTCCCTTCCCATCACTTTTCTGGGCCCCTGCGAGATGGGCAGTCCACAAAGGCGGTGTGAAAAGCCATTTGCAGCAGGCTCGGATGCCTCCTGGCCAGGCTGCCTGCATCCCGCCTGCTCCCATGGCACGTTGCACTGCAAAGCACCATCAGGGTGATGAGAGGAGGCAGATGCCAACGGCGAGCAACCCGCAGCCAAAGCCCACGCGGGAGGTGCGAGGTGTGGCTCAGCTCACTGAGGCTGAAGCAGAGACAGAAAGCACACAGGGCTTCAACCAAATCCCATCTGGAAAGAGGAACTGACCTTCCGCCATGCGGTTGAAAAAGATTAACTTCTTCTTGACAGTCTCAGGGCAGGCTCTGCACATCGGCATGTGGCTGTGGTTTGTGATAGGAATTGGGGTGACTGCGAGGAACGATACAAACACCCTTTGCTGAAAGACATGCACCAAATACGTGCCTGTCAGGGAGGCAGGAGAGGGGATTTCAGAACAGCTCAGCCCCAGGTAACGTCTGCTGCAGCACTTCCAGGGCCAGAGACCTTGACTGCTTGTGGCAGGGTCGTGGCTGCTGTGTAAGGACTGCCAGGAGGTTTCAGGTACTTGTGCCATAGACCAGCCAGACATTGTAACCTCTGCTGCTGGATCTGTTGGGGTCTAGTAGAGGTGGGTTTTGTTCTTTAACCCTCGAGCTGCAAACAGCCTCTTGAGTGTGGCAAGGCAGTTTGGCCTGTGATGAGCAAAGCATCTTTCCCATTAGGTACCTGGGTGGAAGTTAGCGCGTGGTTAGCCCTTCGTACTGTGGGCTGAGGTTACGCAGCATTAGCAATACATTGTTCCAACCCCAGCCCTGTGCTGGAGAAATGTTTACTTTTCCTATAAGGCGAATTCAAGGGCTGGAACAGAAACATCCAGGATTTGGGGAGAGAGCATTAAACAGAGGAGAGGGAGAGAAAGAAGAGAAGCATTATCCAGATAGCAGTTTTTCTTCCATATCTGTTTGGAATAAAACTGATTCATATATCTTACAACAGCTAGGAAATTCGTCGTGCCTCAGGAAGAAATGGTGCTTTAATTTAGTGCCTGCCTTTTTATGTTCCTATTCGGAAAACAATACGCTTCACTTGTAAGTTCGGCTTTGGTAGGTACAAGGTGCAGAGAAATTGATCAGCAAAGTCTTTACAGAGCACCAATCTGTTTGGCAAAGAAGTTGCTGAAAACTGTGGAGTAGATGCTGCAGAGAATACCTTTATGATTGATTTCCATTCAAGTCAGTCTGACTGCAGTGTGGTCATTTTTCTAACCCATAACTGCTCGCACTGCAGCAGTCTGCTATCTGCAGGGTGTCTGAGTTATAGCAGTCCATGTCCCTGTTACCTTTTACACAAATTACTTACACCGGTTTCTTTTTCCATGCAAATTCATCAGTTTTACAGCCTCTGGTAGCTGCTGTCAGGAGACTGTTGCAGAAAGCGCAAATTGATAAAACGAGTTAATTTTACTAGGCTTAATTTTTCTTTCTTTCTGGTAACGCACCCTCTCACATACCCCGTGTGCAGGAAGCGTATGATAGTTAAGAGAAAATAACAAAGAATTAGAGTGTTCGTGTCATAAATTACTTCCCAACTTCATTCTTTTTAATGATCATTCCAGATTTTCTCAAGTTTTAGTGGCGGTATGTCTTTTCCATCCCATGCTTTTAAAAGTCCGTAGCTATCCAGGCTGTTCCCTTTCTGTCTCGATGACGTTCTTAAAAGCTCCTTGCCAAACAACAACTAATTGTCTTGTGGGGATGATGAGGCAGCTGCAAAGCTACACAATTCCTCGTCAGATCTGACATTGTGAGCTCCTTAAGACTTGGGGTGAAACCCTGGCCCCATTACAGTCAATGGCAGCTCTCCCAGAAGCCTGTGTTTCAGCCCAGACATGTTAGCTGGGTGATAGGAGCTATCCTGTCTTCATTTCCTCACTCCTGCCCCATCGGAGTGAAAGATTTTTTCGTGTTTGAAAGCGGGCCAGATTCTCCGACCAAAGATTCAACTTGGCTCAGCATCCTCGTGTGGCATTGAGACTGCTTTGCCTTTGTTGCTGTGAATCAGGGCTCTCAGACAATACGTTCCAGGCCAAGCTTGTGCATTTTATTGTGCAGTACGTCCTTTTTTCAGACGCCTCTGAAATGTGAGAGAGAATCGTGATCTGTAATTGTCAGCTCCCAGAGTTGTATTGTCCTGTAAATAGCGCTGGAACAGCCACAGTGGATACGGTACCATTTGCTGTAGAGTGAAACGCATTATGTGAAATGCATTGGATGTTGACTTCAACATTTAACTGCTCCATTCCTTTGCTGTTCCAAGGAGAATACAGCACTTGGAGTTCATCGCCTCGTGCCTGCGAACTTCAGAGCCTCTGGGAATTCATAATGTTTTAATGTGAAACCAAGGCTCTAGGACAGGGAGATTAAAGGTATTCGTAACCCTTACAATAAAACTTAGGTGCTGGATAAGGCAGTGAGAAGTGAACAGTGGATAGAAGTTTTGGGGAGTCAAATGTCTCTAACTCTGGTTTAGCTGGAGGAGAGGCCAGAGGAAAACTCAGGTGTTCACAGGCAGAAAGGAACTCGGGTTTCTCATCGCCTTTTGTACTTTCTCCAAGGAGCATTTGTAACCTCTGCGCGTGTGGATATACATCACATATATGCCAGAGGTCCTGAGGTGTGTGTTTCCCTGCCTATACTGCTTATAGATTATGCCAAGCACACTACAGGGATGATGCAGCCTGTTTGTAACCCTGCCAATACATGCAATGCTGTCCTAAAAGCAAAAAGCAACAGGTTTCATTAAATGTTAGAATGATATTGATAGAAAAGTGCTTAAAGAAAGACTTGCCATAATTATTTGGTTAAAAAAACCCAACCAAACAACCCAAAAAAGCCTTTAGAGGAATGTCAGAAAGTGTCTATGTCATGGAACATTGTATTCCTGAAAAAAATTTCCATCTTCTTGATTGCAATGCCAGTTACCATTAGCATTTCCTAATTTCCATGTCCCACCTGTTCCCATCATGAAGCTAAACACACTCATGAGGAAGAAGAAAGTGATTTGGTAGTGCAATTCGTGCCTTATTCACATGACTTACTGACTGCAATCTCTTTTGTTTCCCCAGCACCGATAGCTGCAGGAACAGGCCCTAATTTCTCCCTCTCAGATTTGGAAAGTTCTTCATACTACAGCATGAGCCCGGGAGCAATGAGGAGGTCTTTACCTAGCACATCCTCTACCAGGTAATTTAATTTCTGCCTACTACCAGGTTACTTGGAAACCCAGGCCAGCATCATTATTCATCGGGGCAAGTAACCGTTAAATTCTTGGACAAGCTGTCTGGGGGCTTCGAGATGTGGAGCTGTTTCAGATCCACAGAGCTGAGTGTTCAACTGGATTGTTAGATATAAACTACCTGTTAAAGTCCTTTTTATATGTACAAGCTTTGAAGAAAAAGTGCCGCGTCACTTTGGGTTTGTATCTCAGGGTGTCAAGAGGAATTCCCCTGGAATTGTTGGGCTTTCACTTGTGGTAGAAGAGAATTTGGGGCATATTGAGATGTGCCGCTTTGTCCTAGCTGAAACATCTCAAGACAGACTTATGTGCATTCTGTATTGGAGAAAGCATTCTCTGTGAGACTGGCATCGGTTTAGGACCTTGGCCTACAACGCACTCCAGTTTTCATAGAGCGTTTAGAAATTTGTGACTCAGCCTTCGGAAAACTGCATTGTTAATGCGGATGACTACCCAGGCTGATCGTGATTGTGGCTTAGACTGTCAAACAAGGATATTTTTTATTTTTTACCTTTTACTTTAACCATCCATGAGATTAGATTTATAAACAAGCCCAGTCACTCTAGCAGTCTTGAACACTATTAAGGAACCAGATTGATTTTTTTTTTTCCCCTGCAGCCAAAATAGATCACTTATTTCAAAAACATGACAAGAAAGTCTAACCAGCCCAGGGTTCTTTTGCATTTTTATCTCAGTCTGCAGTGCCACCAACTTTGCAATAAGCAAGTACATGTGTAGAAAGTCTCCATAGTTTCCATATAGCTGCTGTTTTCATTTAGAAAAAATCTTTAAAGGGAGGCTCTTAACCGGCTACCGTTTGCAGCAGTTGGAAGAACGTTCATCTTGCACTTAGTGTGCACATTATGAAGCTCGGTGACTACGATTCCCATTACACATCAGTTAAAAACTTTGTGCTCTTTCTTTTTTGCGTGTAAACCGCGAACCCTGCAGTGCTCATCATTAGCACCGTTCTCAGGTAGAATTTGCTTGTGACTCCAGAAGCAAAAAAGTGAGGTTGTTAATGTTACTTAAGAGCTCAAGTTGTTGCTCTTCTATTCTTCTGCAAATAGCTACCACTGATAAGGAGCTAATTATAAACAGCATGGGTAGTTAATAACTTGGTAATATGTTTGTTTTCCTCTCATTAGGCTGTTCCCAGTCAGAAAAAAAAAATATTCCTTAAATACACAGACTCAGCAGAATTATCAGGCAGTAATTATATTGTATGCACACAATTTCCCCTATTGACACATAACAATTCTCTAAATTAAGGAATGGCCAAACCTGCATTCCACGCATACCGCAAGACTTATTCTTCCTGTTTCTCACAAACTCATTTTGCATACCCGCCAGCTCCTACCTGTGCAGAGCTTTGGGTGGGGAGCTGCCGAGAGGCTGCAAGTTTCAAACCAATAGAAATTGCAGTGGAATATTTTATGTCGGTTAATTATGTGCCCCCTACACAGAGAAGCCTGGTTTTGAATGCCTTCAGTCTTAATAGACTACAGATTTGGTGAAAAAAGTGAGCTGACCCACCCTTGGAAAAGTAATTAGAAGAGAAATTCTCGGTGACATCCCCACGCAGCCTGTACAACTCATTATAGAAAATAGAGCCAGGCCGAACTCCTGGAACCTGAGTCAGGGACCCCTAGAGCCCACTGAAAGGGCTCTTCTGTCTCCTGAGCCTTTGGTGAGGGAAGTGCGATGTATCCCAAGGGGATCCTTTAGTACTGGCACTGGCCAGAGTAGAAGTCAAATGCTTATATTTGTAGGATAACATGAAAATTTAAACCAAAAATGGATTATTCCGTCACTCAGGGCTCCATGCTGCTTCTTATGGCACAGAAGCCTGGCTTGATTTAATGGCTACGGTTAAAAGATTGAAGATAAAAGTTTGAACTGAGAAAGAATTTGTCTTTCAGAATAAGCTGTAGAAAAATCTGTCAGTTAAAATGTCTTGTGTGTCATTACTGTATTCATTCAAATTTCAAATATCATGCAATACAAACCAAATTCTTGCCTTTCTATCGACCTCTGTGTGCTTTGAAAAATGTCCTACTTTTTGATGTGTAAAAGCCTAAATGTTAAACTATCTTCTAGTTAAATGAGTCTGGACTCTGTGAGAGGTTGTTCTCTATCTCACTGAAGCTTAGTCATTGGCAACGAAGAAAATCAGGAACAAGAAGGGGCTGCTGAGACGTTGGACGGGCAGGATGGCTGTGCCGGCCTCCTACCTAGCCCTTCTCGGGGTTCTAAATCTGTTAAAACTTTCTGTAACCGAGTTAGTCTCCAGCAGGGCTAGCAAGATGTGTTCGCACCGAACGTCCTTGTGGCTCACCATACGTACAGCATTTATTATGTCTTTTTATTTTCTCAGCTCTACAAAACGTCTCAAGTCTGTGGAGGATGAGATGGACAGTCCTGGTGAGGAGCCGTTTTATACAAGCCAAGGGCGCTCTCCAGGAAGTGGCAGCCAGTCAAGTGGATGGCATGAAGTGGAGCCAGGTAAGCCCCGGCTTTCAGGAGCCCCAGCCCGTGATCTCCAGTGGCTCTGTTTTGTTACCAGAATGTGGTATAGAAAGGTGATCAATTCTAAACAGCTTGTAACTTCTGCTGCTGAGAAAAGGTCAGTCTAATGAAAATATTGTAGAGGTTTTATTACTCCTGCAGCTGTGAATGTTTCTGTGGTGTGTCACTTCTGTATTTTGGCCAAATATCTGAAGTATTTAAATAATGCAGCAAAAGATAGGCTGTCTTTTTCTGTCAAAACGTCCGGATTCAGTTCTGGGATAGCAGCGACTATTGCTTAGAAGAAAGCAGTACCTGCCTGGCTGTGCCTTAGAGTTAAACTGTTTAAATAAACATCCCTAGACTTATATAAGGCAGGAGGACTTTTCAAGCATTATACAACACTCGAGCTCACTTAGCAATGACTTTTAAGAGACTTACAGGAGGAGTTGTTCTATTAATCCATAATACTGTGAAGTGTGATTGGAGGCTCCATATCAAAATAGTTGTCACTGGGTGTTACCTCATAAGGTTTCGGAAGCAGCTCCCCTGCCTCCTCTCAGTTAAGTGTTGTGTGTGATCTTTCTCTTTGATCATCTTTTGGGTTATGTTACGTTACATACTCGACTGTCCATTGATCGCGTATCCCAAGATAATCTGGGTGCTTAATACTATTGGAAATATTTTTCTGGGTCAGTGCTACGCGCGTAGGTGAAGTTAATGCCTCAGTTTTGCTTACAGTTAAATGATCAGGTATTTATTGCCCGTAAAAACAACCTAATACCAATGATTTGTTAGATGATAGCGAGGAGTACTTCATCTTCAGCCTTCCAGTGTTTGAGAAGGCTCTTTAAAACAGCCCAAAGGATCTTTTGCAATGTGTGTCTTTCTTTATTTCTTGCTTGTTTGGATTTAAAATAGGATGGTTTTGGTTTGCTTTGCAACAACACATGCTTGTCCAGAGCCCTGTGTATAATGAACTATACAGCACAGAAAAGTAAATTCAACCTGAACAGCATTAAAATCAGTTCTGTGGGCACTTGGCCAGCCACCTATATCCTTCATCATGTAGGAAACATACCCACAGCTTTCTCTGGAGACCCTGTCAAACAGCTGTCCTTTACAGCATGCCCAGAAAGTCACCAAATTTGGGCTATTCCAGACTGGGAGGAGAGTGATTCCCGTGCCTGGGAGCCCTTGGAGGATCCCCTGCCAGCTGCCCTCTCTCCTCTAATGAGGAGGAGCCAGCTTGTGGGCCCTTATTGACTACAGATGTGGCACTTTGGCAGGAGGAGAGGGTGGACCTGCAGGCAGACAAGTGCCAGGCTCCCCGTGACTGCCTTGCTGCCACCATCCCCAGGGCTCTGGTGTTTTCAGCGAGGTGTCCTGCTCAGTAGACACCAGGGGCTGTTTCCTCCATCAGCTCCAGGCTCCAGATGATGTAAGGCAGAGCTTCACCTTGTACTGAACCAGCCTGCTCATGGAGCAGCAAAAACACGAACAAAAGCTCAGTGCCCATTGAATGGGAGAGATCACAACCTCTTCCACAGACGCAGATGGCTAGAAGCTGACTGGGTCACTGCTTCTACATCACTGTCAGACTGGGGGCTAGCTCCCCCCAAAGTTTGGGGTACTCTTTGTTAATGACAAATGTTCTCCATTTGTGCAATAGCCAGAGGTTGGCTATTAATTTTGCTGTCACTTCTGGTGGTTTTCCCCACATGTGGTCATTACCGCTGTCTCATCCAAGTCCTGACTAGATGATGGCACTGAGCTGGACAAGAGAAGTACCTAAAGCGTTAGTCCTCCGAAGCACCTCTGCCACTCTTGGCACCACTGGGTGCCCAGCATGAAGAAGCGTAACTGCCTGTGTCAAACTTCCTGAGGTGCTCAGAAAGGCAAAAACAAGTCAGCGAAGAGAAGGTTCTTCCTCATGACCTTCCTTACTTACTAGAGGAAAATCCCAGATCCTGCTTAGTCTGGCCTGTTAAATGGCAGAAAATCACCTTGCAACATCAGGGACTCAAGCCAGGTACCAACTAGATATAGCTCAGATTCACCAAGCCATCTATCACTGTCACAGCTATGAAGAAAAAGAGCTTTATCCTGCCTGCGTGGGATGCACTTTCAAACCAGCTTTATACTGTAGCTACCCAGCCTCACCCCAATACTTCTGCTGTGGCTTTCCAGCATCCTCTCCTCTGAATTCATTGCCTCAGCTTCTCTGTAAAACAGGGTCACTGCAAGAGCACGGCTGGCAGAGAGATTACCTCAAGAGCCACAGCTCATCAGCAGTGAAGGACAAAACAGTACTGAAGTGTCCTTCCATGCCAGGGCAACAGTGGTATGTCACTGGCATGAGGCACTCCTCCCTGAGGGACACATCAGAAATCATACGTGGGTCCGATATTAACATCTGGCCCTTTGTATTTGACATGGGTGCTTTGTCTCCAGAAGTGTAAAATGTTTTATGAGTCTTCAGTGGGGCATCTGCCTAGAAAATATATTGGTCATCTGAAAGCCATAGGGTTGATGTTAACATCCTGTATTACCCAGTGGCTTGCCGCAGCGTTCCTCTCTGAGAGGGGAGCTTTGGAGCCTGGACATGTTTCAGATCCATCCTTTCTGATGTCTCTCCTGTCCAGAAAAAGGCCTTGTCGTTTATTTTATCTGCAGTCGAAACGACAGCACAGTTATAACATACAATAATCTCTGAGCTTCGGTGTTGTGTTTTTTTCTCAGTGAAATTTGCGGTAGATGTTTGGAGACTAAAGCCGCCTTTTTGTTTGACTTGGCATTCCCTCCATGTGGTTCATTTTATGCTGCGTGGGATAATGCAGGTATCAACGGTGCAGAATGATGCTGGTTCAGAAGACAGGCTGAAGTTTTAGCCTGTGCTGGCAGAGTAGCGTAAGCCAGGTTTCCAAACTCCCATAATTAAACCCCGTCCTTTGGGTTACTGGCCAAACAATGGGAGGAGGAAATCAGCCCAAGGAAAGGAAGCTGAGACTTGTCTGTGGGATGGCTGTTCTGGCTGGGAAGGAAAGTTGAGAGAAGAGCCAGCAGCCAACCTCCCAGCCCAGTAGGATCCACACCAAAGATAATAATATATCCTTTGGCTTTATTGCCTTTGAGTAGATTGCTTCCTCACAGGAGATTTAGATTTATACAGAGATAGCTTCTTGGCCTGTATGCCTTGACAGGTTTATGGGAGCGAGAGAATGAATATTTTGTCTGTCTGCGATGGATTTGCTTAATTCTGAGGTGTGCACATGAGAAAAAGTGGGTACTCCCGTGCAGGAGCATGTGTGACGCACCCATGTGCTTATGCACGTGTAGATACAGAGGGAAGCACCCGTGGCACAGAGACTATGAGAGGGCTGTGGTGAAAGTTGGCTGGGAGCTTGCAGGGAAATTAGGTCTGCAGGAGACTGGAGAGGGAGACTGAAGGAACGTTGCACTTGAAAGGGAGCACAACGTAGGAAAGAAAGGGGAAATGAGAAGGCGAATTTTAGACCACACAGAAGGGAAAAGTATACAGGAGAAAGGAAAAAAAAAAACCAAATGCCAGGAAAACAAAGATTTGACTTCCTAGAAAGGAAATATGAAAAGGAATATGTGAACTCTTCTTAGAGAAAGAGAGCACTCCAGGCACCGGGTTATTTACCGCCAGCCGTGACTAGTCGCTCTACATCTGTCTCCATTTTTTTCTCTTGAACAAATTCCCTTTTCGGATACTTTCTTCCTGCTTTGCTTCCCCGTGATTGCCCCTGTAAGTGGTCTTTGGAGGGCAGGCTGTATACTCAGAACATATGTGCAAACTGGCAGGAGAACAGAAGAGGACAAAACCACTCTCTGTGCTATTTAGATTAGGCAGTGGATGCTTCCCCCGTGCCTACTCTTGGGGTCCCCATTGCGTGCAGAATACAGGCTGCACCTATTGTCCATCCACAGTCCTTCCTCTGCGCTTTTGCACTCCAGGGCCCTGGGGCTCGGAGCACCCTGGCATCTGTCCCCCATGGAGACTTTGCTGGGCACAGATCCTATGTGCTTCACCCACTGGCAACGTGACCTTTCCGCTGCTGGCATTTCAGACTCCTGGTAGTGAGCAGAGGACTCAGCCTGGTGTTTTTTACGTCAAGAACCTTCTCGCAAGCGAGGATATAGCGCTCTCCTTATGCGTCAGATGTGACAACCAAAGCAAACCCCAACATTAATTCCATGTTCCTTGTACTGTGCACCATGAGTCTCACATCCATTTACCTGCACTCGAAAGCTCCTGGGGAGCTCTCAGGCCTAAAAAGGCTGGAGTCTGCCAGGAAAGATGAATTTCCTTTCACAACAGGAAGGCTTAGGAAGTAAAACAAAGCAGACATGCAGTAAATTACTTCTGCTTTTCAAATACCTTTTGTGGTATCCTCCTTACCATTGCTTTATCTCAGCACTTTCCGTACATAACTCTTGTTAACTGAGAGGAAGGGCAAGAGAGGATAAAGATGATGTTAGTAAGAAAATAAGGCAACATCACGCTGGCTTTGAACTCCTGTACAAAGCTGGCCCCTGTTCAGTTCTGTGGCAGCTCTGCTTGTCATGGGGGTAAGCCATAATTACAGGTAGAAGTTTTTTAATTCTGTAATAAGAGATGTTTAAGTTAATGTCTATCACTATTCCACAGTCATTTTTTTAATGCATTCTTTTGAGTCAGTCCAGGAGTAGAGCTCACGTTGTGCTCTGTCAGTCATTTCGTAGTGTAGCATATGGATGGCATTTGCCAGTTTTACTTCCATTGTTTTTTCACAGCGTGGCATGAAAAAAATGTTTAGGAAGCAAATTCGGAGTATCCTGTTAGTTTCTTTACTCAGTTCTTCCTGGTACGTGTATTTCCACAAGGCAGTTTTGTCCCTAGGGGACAGTAGTCCCAGGAAAAGTACCTGTTTGTACTCCTTGCGCTTCTCGAGATACCTGAAGGGACAGTTAGCTCTGCTTCAGTTGAGGTCTTGACCAGCTTACAGCTCTGCACCCATCTGCAAAACGGGTAGAGCTCTGTGGTCCTTCTTCCACTGAAAGACTGATGGGGCTTTCCACACTGCGGTCATCCACCTTCCCTTGCCCAGTTCCACCCTGGCTGTACTGCTGCTGGTCACACTGTGCTCAGCTCTTGCGTGCCTTCACCTTGAAAACCCCAGGAACAAAAAGAGACTTGCCCTGCAAAAACCGTAAGGAATTAGTAATAACACTTGCACTGCAAGCCTGAAAGATGTATTTACAGTTGTAGGGGCTCATGAAGTTGATAATATTATATGAACCTGCAGTAAGCTAGAGAGCTCCCTGCTAGACTGCTGGATGTGTCTTTGGTAGTAAAGGTGCTATTAAAGGCAGCCTCGTGATTGCTCGCTGCGCCACTCAGGGTAGTGCTGCTCGTTCTTGTGTCACCATCTATGGGACTATCTGAAAATAATTCCTGAGCAATTTTTATGCAGCTGAGGAGCTGAGATCCTATTTTGAGTATTTCCCTTGCAGTGACAGTGACCCCTAACTTAATGGTACCCTGTCTCTCCCCATTGCTGATTGTCGAACAGCACGTGCAGGCAAACGGTCCAAAGTCTTGTTTCAATAACCCTTTTCTTAAATCTGGCTCGGGCTTTGTTCTTTGCAGATTCTCAGCACGCAAGAAAAATTCTTCTCCGTATTTGCTAAGAACCTTCTGTTTATGCCTTACACATCAGAAAGACTCATTCAGGCATAGATCAGATGACCACAAGAGTTTGTTTTCAAAGCCTGTTTGGAATTATATCTTGGAAATGCTAGAGAAAGTGGTGTAAGTTTGATCCTAGATTGTGCTTTTTATGCATTCTTTATGCCCTAAACACAGTTGTTGTCTGGCACTACCTAGAAAAAAAAAAATAGGTATAGTATGTTCCAGCATCAGTGATGCAGAGAGCATCTGATCTGTCCTCAGGCAAAAGGTCTACGGGCTCATCAAAAGACTTGATGCCACACACGAACTCCGAGCTCAGAGAAGTTTCCAATGATTGTGCTGCATTGCTGCCAATGATTCAAGGGACTGGCGGTAGAAAATATGATGAAAAACATGAGAACCATGTATTATACAAAATAAGGAATAGAAAAATAATCCCATTTTACTGGGAAAACATTCAACTTCAGACCTGGAGTATTCAATATCAAATAATTGTCTGGCACTGCTTTTCAGTGACTTGCTGTAGCGGGCAGTTTTCACTGGATTGTAACAAGACACAGGAATTTTGTGATCTTTAGTAATTTCCTCAAGCTGATCTGTTTGGATACTCATAAACCTATTTAAGAAAGTCAAAACCAAGGAGATGGCTCTTTTCCTTCAACCAGAGGAGGTCCACATCCAGGATCCTTGCCAATTATATTTACTCAGTGTTTCCCAGATGTGACATTGTCTTGCCCTCCACTGCTCGGTGTGTAAAGAAAAGTCAGGCAGCACGCTCACATAGCCATTAAGGTTGTACCTGCCTTGTGCAGCAGCTTCATTACATACCTTGACGCATCTATCAGCGGGCACCGGTGCCATTTTTTCCTCCATTGAACTTAATATCTTAAGACAGTGGGGACGTTTCGCAACGAGACAAACCTTCAGCCCACTCTGTAGTTTGGCTCTTCGAATGGGAAGTCAGAGACAGATCGTGTTTCTCTGGTGGCCAGAACATTTGGGTTTACAGCACAGAGAATTTGATCAGGCTAATTTGAGCTATTAAGCTGAAGAGATGCTGTGAGTGGTACGGCAGACAGAACCTGTTGCCTCCCAGGTTCATGCAAACATCCACTGTTCATTTTCTCTGAGGAACTTCTGAGCTTCGTTAGACTCTATGCTGTGACTAGATCTCCTGCTCCCCTCTCCCCACTTCCCCCGTTCCCATTCCTCCCCATGCTTCTCATCTCCAAGGCTTTATACACAGTTTCCCAGGCTTCCCTCCACTCCCAACATCCACAGCCAAGAAGCAGCCTGTGCCATCTTTCACGCTTCCATTACTGGTACCTGGAATTAAACCTGGCCCTATGTGCATGCTAACACCTAAAAAGCGGGGTTCAAGTGACCAGGTAGATGCCCGAAGCCAGAAGTATGATGGGGAGCGTACCTGAAGGAACTGCAGCTACTGTGGAGTGTGGAGCTTTCTTAGATGTTTTTTTGTTTTCCATGTGTTCCCTTATCCCCGCTCTCTGCATTACAGTATCCCATCAAAACACAGGCTGCCCAGTGGTTTTGACGACGTAAGGTTTTTCTTTTCTTCTAAGAGCAATAACACTTATCAACTTTTACTGAAATACCATATCAGCTCCTTGTCACTGGCAGTCTACAGTTCCTGCCGCTAAAAGTTTAATGCATTTACAGGAGCACTTAGGCATCAAGACTTTGATATCGCAATCTGTTAGTCACAGGTGCTACATGATAGGTTTGTGTTAGCACATTATAGATCTTTTATCAGATACTGCACAAAATGTGTGTGTTTCTCTGCCAGGCAATCAGAATCAGACTTGCCGCATAGTTGATGAGTTACTCACCAATGTAAGTTGTTGTTTGTTTTAAACGGAACTTTTCCAGAACTGCATCTTAATGGATAACTTAAACTCTAATTGGTCAAGGCCAGCAAAGATCAAGACCTTAATGCGAGACAGGAAAAATGCGGCAGGTCAATAGTGGCGCTTCGAGCAGTGTCAGTCTTCTGCAACAGCATTCATCAAGTCAAGTGATTAACACTCCTCGTTCGCTCTAACAGACACAGTCATTTTGACAGCAAATTACCACTGGATCAATAGCTCAGCTTTTCTTTGGCAGTTCATGTAGTAGCATGAGACCTGTGACAACATGCCATGTTGCTGGCATTGCTGTCTCACAATCAGAGGAGGAAGTTAGAGGTGGGGAGAGAGCTCCTGACTGAAAAGTCAGTTCAGATTGAGAAGTCCTAGATGTTTTCACATCCCTCAAAGGCTTCTTTTTTTTCCAGACACTGGACAACACAACAAACTTGGCCCTGAGATCCAGCCTGAACTGTACTTTCTATTTTTAATAAAATTAATAATCCCATGCAAGTGTTAGAGCACATGCCTCAGCTTTGCTGTAATCCCCTGAGGAAAACATCCCTCCAGTATGGTCCCAGAGAAGTCAGTCAGTCAGTGCTGTGGCTCTGCTTCTTGTATCTAATTCCAGATGTCAGGAAATGCATCATTTAAAAGTTGGTATGGAGGTGTAGGAGTTCTGAGTTAAAAAATGCAGAAAGTGTTTCACTTCAGATATCAAGTTAAAGCCGTGTTTTTGGCTGGCCTGGTGCTAACATCGTCCATACATACTATTTTCACCGTCTTTAGTGACCAAGGTAAAAGCAGATCTGTGTGCTGTGACAACCTTAAGATCAACTGGCTTCACACACAATTACCATCATCTGAAACATTTTTCAAATTGATAAGGAAGTTTTAGAGCATGGAGAACTATTCCCTGATGAAGGCTGGAGCGATGCTTCCTGATGCCCATGAAATCTCTGGGATGAAAGTGCCGTGTTGGTAGTCCATGGACCTCACGTTCTTCAGCCGTCCTTGCTGGCTGCGCTGTGTTCTGCCCTTCTGTTTAACATCCACACTCAAAGCAAAGACAGTGACATGGTTTGTGCTTCACTTTTTACACCAAGTGAAAAACTAGGAACTTCGCTGGAACAAAAGCAGGCACTTCCTACGCCTTTTAGGAGGTGAGCTCCAAGGACAGAATCACCCTCTGAATACGGCACTGTGTTTCTTGCTGATCTGGAGCCTGCCAAACACGAATCTTTGTGAGCTCCAGACGGCTCTCCTCTGCTGCAGTTACCCTTGAAGATCATCTGCTAGTCACCATGGGGCCGTTTAATTGCACAATGGGATTAAACACATTGAAAGTATTGTACCTGTCTTCCAAAAGTTGAACTAGTTCTCTTGTTTGCTTCTGGGACCAATTCAGGATGTTGACTTGGATCTATAAACTCTTCTATAGATTAGATCTTGGTTAGGAAATGGACTGCATTCCTTTCATGTGCTGTCTTAGCAGTCAAGATCAGCAGACTTGCTTTTTCCAATGTGTTTGGGAAGCAGAAGCAATATTTTATCTCCTGCGGTATGCTGCTGGTACAGAAAACGTTCAGGCTTATTAATTCTTCAGGACACAGGAAAAGTCCCCATCACCTGTGTAGGCAGTCAGGGGAAAGGACCCTCTGCAAAGACAGCATTGAATTGCCGGTTAACTGAGAACTTTCCTGAAGATCATTGTACTGAGCTGGACTAACCAACATATGAAGTTTAATATTCCATTGATACGTGTGATTTTTTTTTTTTTTTTTTTTTTTTTTTTGGAGGCAGCTGGAAAATATTAGTAGTCTTTGGAGCCAATATACAGTACATATTGAGAGCCAGTAAATGATGCATATTATTGCGAATTCCTGTGCACTTCTGCATTTTATAAAACAGATAACTAAAATACTCACCTAGCCAGACCAGTTCCCCAAGGGACGCACATTTCCAGGCAGAGGACGCACCAGAAACACAGAGCAGAGCACAAATTAGCCAAATAGAACGGCTAAGTGCTTGAAACCAAGGGTTTTTAAGATCACCGAGTAAGGACCATGACCTCCTTTTGCATCAGTCAAGGCAACTGTGAAACTTTGTGAAAGAAGCTCACCACAAAACAGATGCTGGGCTATCTTAGGTAAATAAATTACCAAAAAAATAATAATAAAAGCCTCCCCTACACATTTTACAAAGCACAGCTGTGTAAATACTGCATGAGACAGGGGAGAGGGGGAGAGATGTAACATACACCCTTTTTTATGCAGAAGTTCTGCTCTCGGCACTGTTTATTAACATTCCGAGTACACCCATCACTCCACTGCGCAGCACACAGTGCGGCTACTGTGCTCTGTGCGCTCGGTTTGATCTTGGCTTGGGAGGAGAAAACAGGCTTCAGTTTAAAGGAAGCATTTTCCCCCAAAGTTAAAACGTGCCGTGAGAGGTGGTAGGGGACAGAGAGGAGATGGTACAGGAAGCAGACCGGATTACATCTCTCTTCTTCACTTCCTTTCCCACACTGCATCTGCCCCACTGACTCTAGATGTTCCCCTGGTTCTGCACCAAGTGAGGAGCAATCCTGAGGTCTTCATTTCCCCGAGCTGGCTACCTCCTGCAATTCCCTCTCCCTCAGCTGATAGCTACAGCATATTCCAGCCTACAAAAACTGTGCATCTGCCCAAAGAGAGGGAAAAAAGGCTCTTTCAGCTAGACGGAAGGCTCACCTAGCCCAGCGTGCTGCCCCCGGCAAAGAGCTGGTAGCGGACGCCTAAGGAACGATGACAACAGTGGGACAGGCACCCAGTGATGCTTTTCAGAGTGCAGCCTCTCGGATTTTGGCAGCAAACAGCTTGGTTTCACGAGCCAGAGGCTCTGTTCGCATCTTCGTGCTTGACAGCCTTCAGAGGACCTTTCTCACAGAGATGTGCTCAGATATTTTTAACCCATTCTTTGTCTCAACCTCCACACCACCCCATGGCTGCAGGTTCCAATTTTACTCAGTGCTGTGTACGGAAGAATCGCTTCCTTTGTCTGTTGCCTGAGCATTTTGCTTGATGCTCCTTTGTGGTATTTTTTTTTTTTTTTACTGCCAGAAGTAGTGAATAAATCATTCCCTGGGTACTTTCTTTCAAGTTAAGTGCTGCCCCAACACTTTGACCACAGCAGTCAGTGAGCACAGGAAAGCGGAGAAATCTGTCTAGCAGCCCGTTAGCTCAGGTAACAATTTGGCTGAGTGGCTGCAGAGCCATCCTATACCTCCAGGAACATATATGTGCTGTGAGAGCAGCTGCCTTGTTCAGCCAGGGTGGGTCGGCTGTAACCTTGACCCATAACCCCGGCGCTCAGGGCGTTGAATGCAGCGCTACCCCGCGCAGCCAGGCACCAGAGTGACGGTGATAGGAACACTGGGGTGCTGTGTAAATACTATTAGTGTGTCCTGTCATTTTCCAGCTTCACAAAGACTCAAAGCACAGTGCTCTCTTCATCTGCTGGCTACAGCCTTACTCTGATTTCACCGGTGTCTTCCTCAGGGGAGAGCAGGTGATCCACAGCATCCTCCACCTCTGCTTGCTCACACTGTTCTTGCACAGTCCACAGCCCTAGTGAGATCATCCTTTCTTCTCTTCTCTCACATCAATGGTTGCTGCTATTTTTAGTGTGATATACACCAAAAAGCATAACATAAGAGATCCTGTTGCTAAAATTAGCTGGAAAACTGCAGGCTGTTCTACTGGTTTGTGCACAGCCTTCGTTTGCCTCGCTGGGATTTGTGCACAGGTTACTGAACCCCCAAAGCCAACCAAGTGAGTCGGTATTGGCAGTCTTCATGTCCAAGACAAGTGCTCTTCAGAAGAACAGCAAGGGCTGTTATATCAGCAAGGGCTGGAGACAAAGTCTTAGGTTCTACTTATAGGAGGGAAATATATTTTATTTTAAAAGTAAGCTTTTACAGTCAGTGAGACTTGAAAAATATCAAGTATGGACTTTCTTCGTACTTAGTGTAACGTCCTGTTTTATGACGGCAGCCCACGTTTGTCTCCAGGAGTGTGATCTGTGATGCAGCATGCTAATGCACTACCTTGCTCCGAGCAGGAGAAAGCGCTTTGGATGTAGTCCAGATTTAACCCTGTCATAGAGCTTGCCTTGCGTTAACCGAAATACCGGCAAATGGAAGTAAAGCAGCATCCCGACTCTTCCTCCAAACTTGGCCATCCTAGGTGTGAGATCTACCTTTGAAGCAAAGGCTTGTGGTCCTTCCCACTTGTTTCATGTCTCCTCTGCTTCACTCTGCCCTTTCAGTCCTTACGACCTACATGTCTTTTCCATCCCTTGGGTGGAATCTGCTTGGCCACACCTAATCTGAACGTGCTGTGCAAGGAGCTGCTTCTAACCGTTGCAGTGAAGGTTTAACATCTGACATCAGATCGATTCCTGAAATGAGTCCCATTGTCCTGGTAGCATTGCAAATTCTATTTGGAGATTTTAAAAATTAGAAGATACCCAAAACATTTGTGTTTCTTATGCAAATCCTTAGCCAAATGGGAACTTGCGACTATTAAATAAATGGCCCTCTGTTAAAAAATTACCATCTAGAAGCCAAATAATTTGGGGAGGATGGGTTTTAAGAGGGCAAAGCAGTCTGACATACCACATTTCTCCCATGTCCCGTGAACTACTGTGATACCGTGATTTTACAGTGCTATTTCTCTTGCTTTTGTCAAGAGATGGATGATCCTTGGATGGATCCAAGGACCGGATGATGATCCCTGGGGTCCCTTCCAACCTGGTATTCTCTGGCTCTGTGATTCTACGACTCTCTACTTTTGCAGGATTTTTCTCTTTAAGGTTATGTGGAAAACCCTGAACAAAAACTGGCACTTAATGCCAAGTAAACAGAGGCAGTGACTGAACAGAAACCTGATGTCAAATACACAACCACCCAGGGAAAGTGCAAATCCATTGCTTTCTCATCTCTTCCAGTTGTTGCCTTCTTAAGTGTATTATTCATAAAATTAGCGATTTTAAAATGCAGAGAAACATTATTTTTTATATTCATAGCATCACTTTAAAAAAAAAATGGTTAAAAATCGATTTGCTGGCCTCTCGGGGAAATGCTGTAATGTTTTTGGCTGTCTCCTACTTTCTGCTGCCAGCTAAAAGTACCATCTGGCTTGTTTAGGGCCCTTTTCCATACCAGGTGCTTCCAAAATTCTCCCCAACCAGAGGATTGTTTCGTTGGGTTGCTTCGCCTGCTGAGGCATGTGTCCTGGGCTGGGAATCCTACTGCTTCTGTTCCCTGCCATCTTGCTGACGGTGGTGTGTGTATGTTTGGGCACAGATCTTGCTGCCTCTCTCCCGAGGACATTTGCATCATTGTCAGCTGCACATATTAAATTGATATGCAGGGCTCCGAAACACGTATCCCGTCTTTTGTCCCTTTGTTTGGGCAATTGTTGTGGTTTTAATTCTTCTTTGACACCTGGAATATCACAAAGCTGCTGATAATCTGTTGGCTACTAAGGGAAATGACATTGATAGAAGGATAATATGTGTCAGACTTAGATCTAGATAATTGCCGACACACCCCGCACCCTCGCAGCTCCGGGAATGAATATCCTAAATCCATTATTAATTTGGAGAGTCATATGGGGCAGTTGGCTGCGGTGTCATCTTCTCGCTGCAAGAGTCGCTTGCGAGGGATTTTAAAAGGCCGTTTGGGTTAATTCTGCGTCGCTGTGTCGAGTTGTGCCTAACGGGAGTTTGGGGATGTTCTTGCTGCCATTTCTTGGCAGCGTGAGGAGCTGTAACAAAATGGGGTTGATGTCCGAACTCCTCACTGGAGGAAGCTTCCCATGGTCCTTCTCCTGGATGAGATACCCCGAAGATGAGAACTGATGGACGGTAGGTGGTACCAGTTGACGGTGACGCCTCCTCCTCAGGATTCTTTGTTTTTCAAATCTGCTGTTTTTCTTAGAAATAGAAATCCACCCCTCCAAGGATTTATGAGGTGACTGGAAGTATTCGAGTTGCTAAGGATAGACTTTTGATGTGATTGTAAGGAAAGAGGGAGCGTGTTTTGAAACAGATACTGCCGTGAGCTGTCTTGTCCCATTTCTACCATGATCTGTGCCTTACGCTGCTGACTTCTCCTGTCCATCCATTAAAAAGTGAATTATGAAGAGTGCTGAGACAAACAGATAGTACTTTAACCTTGTTAGTAAATAGCAGGTGGCTGATATATACTGCTAGAATGTTACATCATGGCCTTTCTCTTCAATATAGGGTTATGAAATTATCTTGTTACGGTATAAACTGCCTTCACTGTGTACATTCTTCTAGAGGTTTATTGTTCTTTCTATGTTGGCCCAGTAGCATGACTCCAAAGAGTCAGTTCACGATGCAGTGAATTTTAAAGGCTTGGGATATGACCATATCTATTTTTCAGCAAAGGAATGAAAGCTTCCCCCCCACCACCACCCCCGAAGGTATTAAAAGTTTCAAAAGATGCTGAAATGAAAAGGAAATAATAACTAACGTCTGGATGGGAAGTAGTGCCTCAGAGAACTGACTTTGTTTGTTTGCTTGTTTCCCTCCAAATCTTAATATTTTAAGTATAAGTTAATATTTTAAATCCAATAAACCTGTGTTGTGAACGAGTAAGATACTTGAACTCTATCACACGTTATTCATTTATTTTTGTGTGAGTGCAATAAAAATTTTACAAGCTGTAATCTTGTTCTTTTAATAGAGAGAAAACTATGCAGAATATGTTGCTTAGAGTATTAGATAAGCTACAGTGTGTTAATCAAATATTTTTGTGATAGGAGGGCAGTTGAGAAAACAGTACAATTTTTGCTAATGGCACTGGTAAGTAAACGGATCTATCATTACATTGTCATGAAAAGTGACATTGAGCAGAAACACCCTGCCAATCCCTCGAAGATAAGTATTTAATGTAATTAGACAGACACTGTCTCCTTTGTTGAACGTAGCATTAATCACCCAGAGAAGTCCAACTTTATATGAAATGGCTTTTTCTGATATGTCTTTGTATTAGAAAGCTTCTTACGTGGTTTTGTCATGATGGTATATTTGAAGGAACGACTGCTACAGCTATACAGTTTTCCTCATGACTTATCTTGCTGTTCTGTGTTCCATAATATTGCTTTATTTTTTATTATTTAGCGATGTTACATTATAGAGCCGTGACTTGTTTCTGACCTAAAACCTACAAGCATTTGGAGCTAAACCTCTTGGAAACAGTTAATGCATTCAACTTAGGAAAGAGAAAAGAATCACAAACAGCTTCCATTATGTTCTTCAGTTCTTCCTATGTGGTGTTAGCGCAGGTTCATTGTTAACGGCGTAAGGAGAATGTTTCTTGTCTCAAATGTTAGTCCATAATACACACACACGGACAAAAAAAAAACTTCTTTCTGTGAAAATCTCATTGTTAAACTGATGAAGAATGTTGCCCCCTTCCAGAATTCATTGGCACTACATTTTTTTCCCCCCTTCTCCTGTGTTGCTTGTAATTTGTACTGCAAAACGCTGTCTGGTTATGAACTGGTACCAGCTTGAATCAGTGCACAGCTGCGTCTTCCCACCTTCTCACTGGTGCAGAGGGCTTTGAAGGGAAAGAATAGGGTTTAGTCTGAGATGACAGCGGACTTCACCGAGTAACAGGTGGAGGTCAAGTCGGTTTATTTGTTGGGATGAACAGACTGCAGAGATGAAAAATCTTTGCCATAATAAGGTTTAGGAAGAAAATGCTGACTAGTCTAAGCTTTGATTCCAGCTGACAGATCCTTTGCTGGTGTTCATTACTTGATTTCACAGTTCAGGCAATTTTAAGAGGCTTAAAATTATATTTCTGCTCTCCTCTATAAAACTTTTCGATCACTTTCTAATTTTTGCTCTAAGTAAAGTTATAGGGACTCCCTACTATATCACTCCTGCCTTTAGACTCTTACAGAGGCAATATGCCTTCAAAAATGTAAGGATAAAGTTTTTTTATTAGACCCCGACTTTTATCGACTGTTTGTATAAACAAAGTAAAAATTGCCCGCGTAGGCACCAATTCAATTAGAAAATTAAAACTCCAGAAAAACTCCCCTGAAAAGCGGATAGTCAGATAACCACGATGCTTAAGAAGTGACTGTTGCTGCCTAGGCATACGGAGCGGTTGTGTCACCGGTAGCAGCATTAGTGAAGCTACGCCACCGTAGCCCGCTCAGGTTCAGTCACCAAGAGCCGTGCTCCGTCCTGGAAGGGAGTCACAGCAAAACCCCAGATAATCAGAGCAGAACATCCTGACATTTTGTGGCAGCGCTGGGACTGCGACGACCTGTTGGCATCGTTGCGTATCAATGCAGGATCACGAAGGGATTTCAGAGGGTCTCTCCTAGGTTTAGCCTCCTGCCCTTCCCTTGTGCCAGCTGCTGGGAGGACAGGGGAGGTGTTTCTCCTTTGCCACCCTTTTTCTTCCACCACCACCACCCACTCCCTACCTGCTGGAGTGGGCAGAATTAGGAGTATCTTTAGCCATTTGCTAAAATCATCCCCCTCAGACTTTCTATTACTTCTGCATTCATTCTTTGCAGGGAGAGGAAACTCACTGGTCAAACCATTGGACACCAGAATAGTTGCATGCAGTTTCCCAGGGAGCCAGATAGCTCTAAAGCTTCCCAGTGAGTGACAGTTTCTCTCTTCTATTCTTCTGAACCATGTGTTTTACACATATACTGAAAAATGTTAATATCAATTTACAGCCAGATTCTTGCTTTCTTTATAAAAAAAAAAACTATGAAATCTCCCAAAGTATAAACAGTGAGAGCACCTCAGCACACATGTCGCTTTTTTACGCAGGAAAAAAGTGTTGGATGCTCTTATACACATAACATCATTGGGCTTGAAAGCTGTTCGCTCATTCAGAGTTAGTGGCAAGAACGCTGGATTTGCCAGCACCAAACTGTGAAACCTCTTTTGTGTGACTAGTAGAAATCTCATGGGGCGAGAAATCAAAAAAAAAACCCAAAACAAAACGGAAACAACCAAACCAAAAAACGAACGGGGAGGAGGGGTGTGTAAATCCGTGCATTTGGATTCGAGTATCTTCAATACTGTGATTTCAACTTTGTCCTAGAAGTCCTTGAATCACAAATTGTTGGGGGTTGGGAGAGCATTTTGGAGAATTATCACTGTTTGCTTTCCCGGGTCTGTTCCTCTTTTCTAGGCACCCATTAGTTACCACTGTCAGAGAGAGGATACTGGGCGAGGTGGATCCCCGTAATCTGATTTGGCATGGCTATTTTTCTGTGTTCCTACGCTCATGAGATCAAGTTATGTAGGATTATTTCATAATGCCAGAGCAGCAGTTTCTGAGGTTCGACAAAGCTATCTAGCAAAGTGTCTAATAAAAGAAAAATCCTGTCCCATACTGTAGCTTTCTTGGTCCAGTGAAGCAGCATCCTCATGCATACAAATCTTGTAAAGTTGCTTCTGATGGCTCCCGCTGTCCCTTCAGTTTTGTAAGCTAAAGTGCCGTTTTCCTCCTTACAGCTTAATTGAAGCTAAATGCACCCGTTTTCTGCAATGTGGAATTTTGGTAATTTTGCTATTTGCTCCTAAGTTTTCCCTTAAGCAAACTGAAAGCTTCCCCTTTATCACTTCACTGGGCCAAGATTTCACACAGTATCCTGCTTGCTACAAAATATGATAGTGTTCTCTCTCACCTTGTTTCTTTTTTCTTCTTTTACTTTCTTTTATAAAATCAGGATATCTAAGAAACCCTGAACACCGCGGAGCACTACATGGTGGGTGTGCTTATTCAAACAATGCCAATGCTCTTGTTCTTGGTGCTTAGACATTTTGTGTTGGTTGGGGGGGATGTACCAGGTGTCCCTCTCGTGCGGTTCTCCGGTGTCTAGTAAGGAGAGAGCTCGGCCGAGCACTTTGCCAGAGGGACAGCACTGGAGGGAGCACTTACATGTTACCTCTGCCCTTCCCATGCCTGTTTTCATGGAACCTGCAGGGACTTTTTCCCTGTGAGATATGTTTTAAATTGCCCAATAGGTGCGAGGAGCGTTGGGCAGATCACATGGGGAGACCTGCAGCCAGCATGGTCATACACGGCTCCTCTGGAAACGATGCCAAAGCCAGACTGCTGTGCTCTGCCTTCTCTGCAATGGGGACATTTCATTTCTTCCAGGGGGATCCTTTCTTCCTCCCAGACTCCTAAAGCCATTGAGAATGCAGAAAAATGAGGCTGATCTCACCGATCTGGTGTCACCTGCCTGAGAGCCGGTCTGCTGGGAAGCAGTCTAAGTTTCTGCTGCCTGGGAGCTGCCTGACCTTCCCCAGGAGCTGCCAGCAGCAGGTCCACAGAGCCATTCCAGCAGACAACTGGCAATGGACACTTTCCAGTAAAAGAGCACAGCAGCTGTCGGTCAGCTACAAATGATTTTTTGTGTTTCGGAGAAATGAGACGATTGTTCAGTCCTGTGACTGTCCAACCTCGGCAGTCATATGGTAAAAACCCCGGGAACCACCGGATAGCAATACATAACAGCTCCATGAGTACGCTCTTGACCTGTCAAATTATCAACCCATTCCGCTGGGTACGATGCGCATGAATTCAGTCTGCAACTCTTTCTTTCTTTGGAATATTGGATAAACTCTTCACCTCAAGTTGTGCAGCAATCGGGTGACTTTGCAGTACACAGTAAATTACTGGAGCTGTTTTCAATCCTGACCACAGCTCTTTTATTAATTAAAACATATGTTCAATGGCACCGTCTACCGATTAAGTCTTCAAATCCAATATTAACACCAAAATCAGGCTTGTCATCGTAAAAGTCATTTAAAAACATTACCATGCAGTAACTGAGATCACAGGTCGAAAGAATCTGCATGTTTACCCATCTTCATCTCATGCCTTGGCGTTTAGCAGCCATCATTGTTATATATGGCCCGGATAGCCAGTGATCTTTTGGTGACATGAAAATAATGAGCAAATGATTTTTGAGAAAATAATAAAAAAAGAAAGAAAAAACCAGAAAATTTGATTCCATCCTCTTCAGTTGCTAAAATTCCCTTTAGTATCACTTGCAATTTAGCATCCATATGCATCTCAGGAAGATAAAGTTGAAACATAAATCTATTCTGGGTCTTTTCCTTGCAAAAATATCATACCTCAGCTATAATCATATGCAAAGACTTTTTAGAGGCCTTTGTAAATGCCATCCAAATTTACGATGGCATTTTTTGCCTTACTGCTATAGATGTTCCATCCCCGAAGCACCCACATAAAGGTATCTTCTCCTATGGATGGCTGCAGTTTGTCCCTGCTGCTCTATCTAATCTGCCAAGTGTACTGAAAAACTCTCAAATAACATTTGAATTGAAACAAATGTGGTCGTGAATTTCAGACGAGATGTCTGAAGATGTCATTAGGAAGGTTTTTTAATTCTTATTGAATTCTTACGTATTTGAACAATGCAGAATTATACTGAAACTGGTGTTAAATCAAAGGGAAAATTGAGCTGTTATCCTGCTAGTTATTAGTCTTCTCGTTAAAGTTTTAAAATGCAAACCCCACAAAACCATATTCTGAAGAAATTGGTAAGACGTTGAGGACTAGTTTATTAGATAGTGAAAGAACCACTTGGGTGACAGAGCAGGAACGAAGGCTAACTTAAAAGATCTAAAGCAATCCAGTGATGCTGTAAACGTAGATACAAACAGGTATGGTAATACACTCGATGGGAACATTGCACCCAACAACGTAAGGCAGATTTTAATGGGGAAGGATTATAAAATAATAATGCATATTGTAGCGCTCGGTTTTAAAATTCAGTAGGCACGATTTTCCGTCAGTATAAAGTGAAATTTCTGCTTTGTAAATGGAGCGGTGCTCACTTATGAAGGAGAAATTTCAACCTGCTTTCTCCTAAGTGACATCAGAATTTTGATTCTAGCTTGAATTATCATTCCTGGCTAAAAATTGCTGAGGAGTCCAAAAGCATTTAAAACCTGAAGCCATTGAATCCATTTAGTGCGCCTTTGGCACCTCTCTCTCTCAGTCCTTTTTGAACATTCTGGTCTTCATTTTAATCAATCTCTTTTTATTAAGTTCTTTGGCTCATTTACTTGTACGTGCATTTGCTTTATTTTATTTGGAACATTTCTTTTGTCGTGTCTTGAAAAAGAGTTGTGACATTTCTTTTGGATAGCTTCTTAAGTGTCTGGCAGTCACCTCTGAGATGATGTTGATGGGTACGGATAGATTAGCTCTGTTTTCCTGATGATCTGTCAGAGTTCTGGGGTGGCGTGTGTTGGTGATGCATATGCAGTAGGTTGATAAGTGGATAGAGGGGGAGCTTTCCTTTCCTTTCATAAAATCTCTGTGTGTTAAGCTGGATGTGGCCTTGTGAAGCGAGGTGCTCACCGGCAGGTAGTTGATCAGCAATCACAGTAACTCAGAATGCAACCAGGGGAGCAAGTATTCATTCAAGAAGGTAGAAACTAAAGAGCACTTCATTAGGATGAATGAATTTCCATCGGCGTTGTGTTTTGTGTGTACTGGAGCAACTAATACAGTAAACTGATGGATGGCAGTTAGTGTGATCGTATCTCAGCTGATGACAAATACAGTTTGCTCAGCACTAAGTAAAAGAGACTTACTATGACTGACAGTATTATAGCCATCAGAATTTCAAGAAGCTTGAAATTAAGAATTCCCCAGGGAAAAAAAAAAAAAAAGAGATGATCAACATTTCCGTTGATACCGATTTCAGTGATATGGCTGGAATAATTTGCACAGATGGATGAAAATTCCTTGGAAAATTCTTCCCATGTATCAGTTTTTTCTTCAACAGCCAACTTGTTGTTCTGCATCATCTATTTATTCTGCATGTTGTTGAGCTCATGGTCCACCTGGTAATATCTGAGCTTCCGTGATTCCTTTTCGTAGCATCCCTTGAGCATGAAGATCCAGACCGTGTTTCACTGGTAGCTTTTGTTACGAAATCTCCGTCAGGAGTCTAGTGGCAGAGAGCTTACTGGGAATACTAGGGTAATTATCCAAAAGTCCCCTTCGGAGATGAGCATTAGCTGGTCTGCAATGTGGCTAACCTGAGATGGAGTTACCGTTTCAGATGTGTGCAGTCAGAATAATGTTAGTAGTTAAGTGAAATCGGGTGGATATACAGATAAAGATACAGACATAGCAACAGCTGTGGAGAGAAGGGGGATTGTTCTCCTCTCACAGTCCATCAAAGTTAATCCTGATCTTAGTAAGGTGCATAGGTACATGGAAAACAAGCTCGTAGCTATTTCTGTGTTCTGGGAAGGATTTGTGCATTCAATTCTCATGCATCATTTTCTGGTCCATTTAACTATATATCAGCTTCATACATGAAAATTTGAAGATCTTTAGCTGTACTCAAGGAAGACTCTTATGTGGTGCGTTTCTAGTACTGGCAAACATAAGGAGTTAGAGGAATAAAAACCATCACAATGCTCCAGTGCCCTTTAGAAGATGAGGAACATGAAGTATTCCTGTGCATTCACTGATTAAACTTGGGCTGGAGGTTTGCGAAGTGCAGAGTTTCGGAAAGTTACTGCGGGACTTCAACATCCGTGCAATGGCTCCAGTAACCAGAGTCTCTCAAGGACAAGGATCCCATTTACGCTTGCATTATGCATTGAGCAGAAGGGTGTGATGCATGATGTGGAATGAACAAAATAACTTGTGTGTTTAGGGAAATGCCAAATTAATGAAAATTCAGAAAGCTCTAATGTTGAAAAGGCGCACAAATTCCTTGATAGAAATATAATGCTGCTAACAGTTTCAAGATTATTGTTGTCTGAATTTTCTGCTTATTGTGTACTGCAATTAAAATTCTTCTCAACTGAAAAACCAACATCAAATTAATATTTCCTTTTGGAAAAAAATACAAAAGTACACATCTTGTTCCATTTAGCACCATCATGGTCTTTGATCTGGTTCCCTCGGTCCAGTGAGGAAAACTGGATTCCTGTTAATGGGAGCAGGCTAAGACCATATATGTTTGGCATACATATACTTACAGAGTCACATGAACACAACTACAGTGAGTTAAAGTAACACACCCACTCAGACTTCCATCTGTGTTTCATGCCACAAATCCCTTTATTTTCTTTTTTATTTAGCAATTAACTTTTCCATTTATTCTGTAGTTAAAAGCTGCCATAAGACGAAAATAGACTAAGTCTGATTTTCTTCTCTCGCACTCTAAATAACATTCAGAGGAGACTCGGACCTGGATGATGAAATCTGTGTTTCCTACAAGTGCCAGGTGTGGCTGTGACTTGGACCACAGTCCTACGCACAGAAGAGTACGAAACACTTTTAAACCCCACCTGGGTTACCCAGCCGTTGTGTTCTGGCTGGTCTTGTTTATTCCTTGCTCGGAGCAGATGGATAGAGAGAGGCAGGGAACGGGGAGGATCCTTGGCTCCATTCCCTATTCACCGGCCAGTGCAGCTGAGACGGGTTGGGGGATATTGTAATTTCTTGCACCAGAGAGGAGACAGAGGAGAGTCAGGACTCAGAGGTGTCCTTCTGAGCTGGCACCACCCCTTCCTCGGGGACATGGGAAGTGCTGAAATCTGGTCTTCAATGCAGTGGTCCCCGATACTCATTAGCTCTTGGGAACAATGCTGAGGAAAGCCGTGCAAGGCAGCAGCGTCCTCCCTGGGCTCTGCCTGGGGTAGCTTCGGTTGTAACTTTTTAATTTCCTCCATTCCTGAGCAACACAGGAGGGAAAGCGGCAAACTGGGGACCGCTAAACGTGTTGAGACTCATTAGGTGTGAAACAGAAGACCTTTAAAACTAGCCAAGAGTCCTAAATGTGGGTGCTAAAACCTAAACCACCTAATTCCGTATTTAGCCGTTTATCCTAGTTCCCGCCTCACAGTTGGTAATACCCACCATGACATCTCAGAGGTGGCCTGATTTTTGAAGGCACCGGGCACCAACAGTGCTGACTCAAGTGTCGAGGCTCCTTACCTACGAGTGAGGCTTGTGCTATCAAATTCACATTTTCCTGTGTGATTAAACCAGAGTTCCCTCGCTCTCAGCTCCCGAAAGGAGCTTTGGTAGAATAACCAGCATTGTAACATATGGCTTAGCAAGGGGGGAAAAAAAGAAAATGAGTATTAGAAATGGATGGACTAAAGAATACGCAGGATATATCAGGCACATTAACCAAACATATGGTGCTAAATGAGATATTTTTTTTTAAATTGCAAAAAAATTGACATTCCTGGCAGTCTCAAGGATAATGTGACATGGCTGTGATAAATTTAGAAGAATGGGACATATTTTGGCTTGTTCTTGGAAACCTTTTTCTTGCATGCCGACTGTATTTCTTCTTTTATTAACCCATTCAAAGAATGTTTGAATTTTGCTGCTAGAGCACCATGCTAGCGCAACATAGAATGTGAATGATGCTAATTGCTTTGCACTGCCTAACTTTCTGTCATCCCCTCCCCTCTTAAAGGACAAAACATGCTTTGGAAATGAGCTGGCAAGCTCATCTTATTCTTTCTCTTGGTCAATATTAAGTGATGTAATTAAGCTCCTGTTTGCATATTCTTCTGAACTAGGAAGCAGCCATTTTTTTTTTCTTGAGATCTGATGGATATGATCACTCAAAATGTGTCATTACAAACCTCAAACAAAATGAAAACATGGTAGAGTTGGACTGTTCCAAACCAAACATTTCAAGTACCCTGAAACAAAAACAAAAAACAAAGTAGTGATAGTCATGGCAATCAGAACGATGATAACAAACAAATACAACAAAAGTAGGAGCCGATAATCAGCGCTTCAGTTTGTCTTCCTACTCAGATTCACAGCATAGTGTTACATTAAAATCTCTATTTCTGCATGAAAACAGCTTGACCTTATAAAATCCATCCCCATATGAACATGATGCTTCTCGGCATTGCCATGTGCAAGGTCATTCATCAGCTTTGTGGTGGCTCCTCAAGTTCCAGTGCTTGGACACCATCATATGAACTTACTGCAGCTTTAAACCGTATTCCTCTGTTCTTGCTGCACCTTGCCCCTACCACGGTTTAGATGAGTCAAGCAGGGTTTTTAGCATAGGGGTAGAAGAATCACTTCTTCACTTTCCCAGAAGCTTTATTATCTCGCCCATAACCCTGAGGAGGGTCTGCAGCTAGAGGACATGGAGGGGAGCAGGGAGTTCATGGGCCAGCTGAACCATACAGTGTGTAGACATGACTTCTGTCGCTAGCCCAGGGCACAGGTGCTCATGTCCCCTCCTGGATCTCTGCTCCTGGCCTGCGAGCGGGGCCTTGTGCCTCCACGCAGGAGGGCTGCACGCCCTTGCAGTTAGAGCAGCTCACAGTGTTTCACTGTGATGATGCCCCTGCAAAATAGTCACTTGTTCCATCCGTGATGTTTTGCACTTAGAGAGCTAGAGCCTCCTACACAAAAACTTTCCTGGAGGGCAAACTTAGCCCCTACCATAGCCCAGCACAGAGGAGATGTACCCATGGCCTTGCTGCCAGCTCCTCTACGCTTCACCAAGCACAAATATTGTGCTGACCCTTGACTTTGTGGTTAGGGCTGGGTTTGACCCTTGTTTGGTGTTTCCGTCTCTAGTTCCTTCATCGTAAGGAAGTTTGGGTGAACGGCATCGTTACTTCTTTTGAGTGTCCTCGTCCTGAATATGGGCTCTCAAACCCAGAGCAATAACTTAAGTTACATCCCAACATGCCATTCAAGTTGAAATTCAGCAGGCTGCGTTGGAATAGTTCCTTGAAATACCTTAGTTCAGTCTCATTTCCTCCCTTACCCTCAAACTTAACCAACTCTTGCTTTTGTCCCTACTCCAAAGCCCTTAAGACCAAGAGGAAAAAATAAAAAAACAGTATTTTTCTTGCACAATAGTCCATCAGTTCTAAAATTTTATTTTTAAAAGATTAAGTACGTAACCTTTCTCGCTATGAGGAAAAGGCCACCGCAGCAGCAAACCTTTGTTGCAAATAGAGGCAGAAAACTGCAAGTATAGCACCAGAACTCTACCCACTGCCTTACTGCATGTAACCCTCTGAAATACAAACTGCAAAACCTCACTGAAACCATTAAGACCACAGCAGTGCAGCGTATAAAGTACAAGAAGGCTCCTGCATATTACAATCAACATTCCAGGGACTATAAAACTAGTGTTATTAAAAGCAGAGTTAATAATATTGTCCAGAGGTAATATTGTCCAGGCCTCTCTCTTTACTTTTTAAGAATTAAACTCTGTATAATGCAGAGCTAGAAAAAAGATGGAATGACTTTGCTAGTGGAAGCTCAACTTCCACATTACCTGATATTTTGCTTTTGCACCTGAAACCCCAACTGTTCTGCACCTTAGTTTTGCTGTATCCCTACGGATATGCAAACGCTCTCATGTACTGGAGGTACTGGACATGATGTGTTTTCAGAGTATGTGCAGATAATCAGAATACCCATATGCCTCTAGACCTATAAAAATACAGAGAATAATACAGACACACATACATATTCTTCGTCTCTATGTTGTAATAGTCTTTTATCCAAGCATAAATCATACACAGAAAAGGCTCCGATTTTAAGAGCCTTTTGCAATATATTCATTCCCCTAATTTCTTGAGTGCCACGGGCTTGATATATCAAGCGAGTTATTCATACAGAGTATAACAAACCAGTCGTGTTAGTGTTACACCATTCCTGCCTGTCCATGGGAGAGGTTTCACCCAATGGCCACTTAACTCTGATTTTCATTGGAAGCCTTTGATGTAGTTCAAGGGCATAACAACTCTGAAATAATTCCAGTGTGGCTTCTAATATCAAGACACAAATACCATTCACCCTTTAAAAAAAAATTTGAAAGCAGAAGGGAACCACATAAATATATTACTTTCGAATACCTTTGAAGTTGAGAGAAGAAGGAAAGGCAGAGTTTGAACTCAGAAAACTTCATTCTCTAGTTGTGCCTTGAATCGTGCAGCACATTTAAAAGATCCATTTGCAATAATCTACTAAACCAGTGAGTGAAAGACAGAACTCATAAAAAGCCTGTAAAAATCCAAATGCTTCAGCTATTACAGATTTCTAAAAATAAAGCAGAGTAGGTTTCAGTAGCAATAATAAGCTGCATCTTATCCATCTTTCAGATTTAAAAGAAAAAATATGGCTGCCTTTTAGTACTCATTGCTCAGAGCAAACCGTGACTGCTTCTGCCTCAAAAAACACCACAAATAAAAGTGAGCTTTCGGCTTGCTGTTGTATTCCATTTCGTTTGTCCTTTAAGTTTTTCTAGCTGCTTCTGCACCCACTTTCACAATGCATAGGCTGTCGTTCCATGACCTAGCATTATTAAATTGCACTTATCAATCATTCTTGCCA
>NW_010433628.1:27458-44192 GCF_000710305.1 Buceros rhinoceros silvestris | reverse complement strand
ATCGCCAACTACATTAAAGAAGTCAGAGAAGTCTGGTTTCAGCAGTCCCTCGCCTTCGCAGACCTCCTCCCTTGGAACGGCTTTCACACAGCACCATCGACCTGTCATTACAGGACCCAGAGGTGAGGCCTAACCCAAGAGCCCCCAGGCAGCTTAAACGATAGCCATGGCACCCGGTGTCCTTCCTAGCACCTTTCCACGGAAAGTCATCACCAACTGTGGCCCACCCAGTGAGGGGCTGTGCTTCAGAAGCTTGATAACCCGGAGGCTGTAGTTGTCAAGACCTTTGCTAGGCTGTTTGGTAAAACTCGTGATGACCATTCAACAGTGCCTGAGGTGGAAACGCTGGTTTCTGGGGGCTTGGGGGTTTGTTTGAAGAGAGGGTGGGGAAAGGGACAGGATGTGTTACAGAGGGTGTCTTCTGCTTGTGCCCATCCGAAACAATTCAAGTCTACCTGCTCAAGATAGGGACCCATCAGTCACTTCTGAACCTGTCCTCCAGCACCGTGGCTTTGTTTCTGCCTGTCATTTAGTGCTCGTGTTGTTGCTCTCAGCGTGCTGAAGAACCACCTTGTTAGGGGACGCCTCCGAAGTTGGTTCCTGCAGTGCTTTGGCTGGTTTCCTTCACAGTACTCTTCTGAATGACTTCCCAAGTAAAAGAGATGTCCTCTGGGTCTAGATGTGCTTATAAATTGTCGTTAGAAAGAAGCATTTGCATTTAGCCTAGAAAACTAAATGCAATGCTCAGTTCACGTTTGGAAAGGAACTCACTTGGGCATAGTGACACAGACAAACGCATGAATCCTCTTACAGACCTCTTTGGAAGATATAAAAATAGGAGTGAATGGTTGTGGCATGCTTCTGCTATGAAATGTTGTCTCATTTAGAAAAGATGATTAAGGAATTGGTCGGATGGTGGAGCATAAAAAGACATTAGCAAGTCATACTAGAAATTATTTGGAAATGTCTGTTTGGCATTAGTGTGGTTTTACTGAGGGCAGCATAAACCAGGAGGAGCCTCTTTGTCTGTACAGTCCAAGTGATGCAGTGTGAAGCAGTGGAGTTGCACTAAGTTGAAGTGAGGTCAGAATTGCATTTCATGGGGTTTTGTGCTTTATTAAATCTACTTATTGTAGTTTGATTCATTGTGGTTAATCTCGTAAAAGTTATTTATTACCCTTAGACATACACCTAGATCCTCAGAAGATATTTAGGCATCTAAGTTTTATGCAGATTTGCCTCGAAATTTGGATCTGAGCTAGGTGGCAAATATATCTTCTTTTAAAAGCTTTGATAATTGGTGATACTGGTGTGAATAATGTGACTCTTCCATTAACATTACATTCAGTGCACATCAGCTGAGTCGGAATTTCTGTCTTCTAGAAGTTCAGCCTTTTAGATTTGAGTTGTTGACTGATTAGTTAATAGGCTTTTCTGCATTTAGCTATGTTTAACCTGACACTTATTTTTTAGGGTCATTGAATGCCTTTCTCGGCCCCTGTTTAGACCCTCTGTATTTTGGATTTTTGTGTAGTCAAGAGAGGAAATGTATCACCGGTGAGGTCTTGTTTGACTCTCATCTTCAGTCCATTTTAAACAGACTTTGTCTGTGCACTGGGGGGATATCCATTGGCTGTGTCTGAAGAACAGTCAAAGACAGCCAGAATTTGAAGGGGCAAATACGACGACTCCAGTTCCCAAAGTTTGTTTGTTTCGAAGGAGATGTCTTTACTAACTCCATAAAGAAGTAACACAGCTTCTGATCATTGTGGCTCCTAACAGGTTAACCAAAACCGTTCTGCAACACCATTTAGAAGCATCTTCTATTTTATGCTTGTTCACAAAGAAAGTCTTACAGACTTTCAGGAAAAATCCCCTCAGAATCCATCCATGGATTCTTTTAGTGTCATCATCCCGGAAGAATCTCGTTCCAGACTTGGAGCTTTGTTCTTCTGGGACATTCCTCTTCAGTATTCTTCTTCCACAGCACACTGGCTGAGTTTATTTCTCTTTTGTAACAGTCCCTCTGTTAGCACAGGGTAATATACTGAGATGGATTATTCCCTGCAAATCCAGCTTTGTTCTTTATCCCGCTCTCTCTAGAGTACTTTAGGCTGTAAGCAGAAGGGAGAAGCTTTTCAGGTATCAGAAGTGGCAACATAAAGAATATAATGCAATTGTATAAGAGGATATAATCTTTGAGCAGTTCATATCCACCAGTAGTTACTGGAGGTTGTAAATTTGCAGAGATGATAGCTGTAACATGGCACACACTTGTTGCGTCCTCTTTGGGTACAGATGCATTATGTAAATGGTCAGCAGCAGGTCACTCTGAGTGGTCTTCAGCAAAGCCAGAGCAGGATTTAATCTTCAGTCTGCAGAGATATTTCGGAGAAAGGAAAGTCACAAATAAGTAGGTCACCATCAGATTAAGCTCCTCAGCCAACTGAACGAGTACGAGAAGGTTCAGTCTCCTTCTGATGTTCATATGTGCAAGTTTATCACTTGGATGTGTATATGAGATGCATTTGTAAAGCACGATCAAAATAGCAGAGAAGAAGCTGTAGACTATTCATGGCAGGTGTTGTCATTGACAACCAGTGATTTATAACTTCTCAGGAATGTTCCCAGATCTTTCACATGCTTCCAAACATTCCTTAGTACGCAGTGCACGTCTTGTGCTAGGGCATCCCAGGATACTGAGTGCCCTTCCCAGTGGTCCCCACAATGTGTCGTTTTGGAAACAAAATGTGCTTGGAGGAGGAGTAGATCCTTGGGATGCTTTCTCAGCTACAAGGTGATCCATTCAGTGAGCCGGTTGGGAAACCTCTGTTCTCCTGAAATTGTCTGCACTGTACTGTGTTGTGGAAGGCTGTGCACTACTTTCCTGCCTGCCTTGGTGCTGCTGCCAGTACTCAACCCAGCTGGGCAGTAGCCAGCAGAGAGGATCTGAGCTGGCTGACCAAAGGACCAGATGTGCAGTGAGTGCTGGCGCACGGATGCCAATGCTTCCGTGACTCCTCAGTAGTTCCAACAGATGGTGGTAAGATCCAAGTTTCTTTGGTGATAAGCTAGCAAAGTGATTCATGGAGCCTCGCTTGATGATGGCAGTTTTTTGGGCATGACTCCGTGAATGCACCATATGTCTTCTCTGGACCAGTGTGGTTAGGATTCAGTATCTGGCAGATGGTAAATTGATCACCTATAGGGTGGCTTTAGCAACACTATCAGTTTTAGAATTTATTTCAAAGCCTTGAAAATTGGAGCGGTTAGACCTCGATCTCCTACGCAGCATACTTTCCTTACCTGCAAGTTAGATTATTTGGTGGTCAGGGGAGCTCACCACAGTACTCCAGTATTGCAAAGCCATCACGTATTGCTGGCATCTGACAAAGTTTCCCAGACATTAGCCAACTTGAACTCTTTACCAGACAGTGAAGGATTTAAATACTGTGGGTGACAGCAGTATTTACATAAGTGGTTTTAGGCTTCCGTGTACTGCTACTTACACTCTAGTGACTTCATATCTGGAGCTGGCTGAAACGTTAAATTGACCATGATCTTGTAAACTGAGGATATACAGCAGCCTGTGCTGTAGAGCATTCAAGCATTTCCACAGAATATGACAGCATAGATCCTGCAAGGCAAAAAGCAAGGAAGAAAAGGCAAGGAAAGGAAAAAAAAAGGAATGAGATGGTATGTTAGGAAGATAAATGAAGGAGAAACACAATTACACAAAACAAAAAATACAGCAGAAGGGAAGAACCCAAGGAAGTGGGTGTGTGAGCAGAAAGAGAAGGGATGAAAGTCAACTAGTGGAGTGGTTCCCATTATATTAATTTCCTCCATAATAAGCATTGACATTGAGATTTTTATCGGGACAAGGACTACCTCTGCAGGATAGCACTCTCTGTTCGTGCCAAAGTGGCAAAAAACTTTGTGTCACGTATCTGGGAAGACATTGTGCGCTTCCCATTCAAAATTCTCTACAGAGTCACCAAAATATCAGTGTCCGTTAGCTGTCCTGTCAGCCAGCTTCCAGTGAATCCAAGTGAAAATTCCTGCTAACTTGCTCCGGAGCTACCCAGTGTAAAAGGACGTTTTGTAATATCCTCTTGTGTCCAACTATCCGTGGCTGCTCCTCGGCGCTGTCAGCTGGCAGACTGCTGTAACCATCTACTTTCCTTTGGATTTGGGCAAAACCAAAGTGGTGCGACTTCATTCCAGTACACCTCAGGTCAGGGGATGGTAACGTAGGGCAGCCAAAAGAGGAGAGAGCCACACCACATGGGTGAGGAAGTTGAGTGGAAACCATAAATAGCAGAACGCTGCCCCACAGACGAGCGTTGCTCTGGCGACGGCGAAACACAGCGTCAGGAGAGCCGACTGGGTAGGTGAAGGTTTTGATTTTCTCCACTCGCTTCAAAATAATACGACATCGAAGGAAAAGCGGTTTCCCAACAGATGGCCTCAAGGTCAGGGTTTAGCAATTACGAGATGCCCTGCCCAAACTGCCATCCAGTCCTGTATCCCAGGCAGGGGAGGGCAGAGAGGAAGGCAGGCAAACGGTTAAAGCTCCAGCTAAACAAAAGTCAGGCACCGTGTAATTAAAACTCTACCTTTGTTGTATTGTAAAGAGTTAGCCTGTGCCATAGGAAATATTTAAAGGAGCAGGCTGTTCGGCTAATTTGTGTGCGAGCAAACTGCTTAGACAGTCCTATCCTAAATTAACTGTAAGACCACCCACCAAGATTGCCTCATAAAGGGCCCTGATTGCTCAGCTTCGTTTTGTATAACCGTTCAATAATTACTAGATAAATGCATAACTAAAAGCTCTATTACACTAATAATTTGTACTGAGATAGATGTGTGGGACACCATGCTGGGTTAATTTGTCATCCCTGCAGCAAACTTCTAAAGAGGGCTCTTTTGCAGAGGAGTTGTGTTAATATGTTGCTCCAGCGAGGACATGTTAGAGCAACAAGATGACTTGGGCGCTTAATCTCCTAAAGAGGCAAAATGCCTGGAGGGTGAGTGCCAGGAAGAAGAATGGGGGGTGATTAACGCAGTGGACCCAGATTTAAACTCATCCTGACAAAAGGAGCCGATCTAACTGAGCGAAAGAGTGAAAAAGGGGGAGTGTTAAAAATACTAATAGGATTTCATGCATCCCTAAAAAATAATATAAAAATAAAGTGCTGCAGGAACAGAGTATTTCACCCCTGCCTTCACTGATTCTGCCTTCAGTTTCTTTGCTCCCTTTGATGTACCCGTGAAGTTAAACGATACGCTTTAAACAGTGCAGTGAACTATAATATTTTTATCTCTGCTTTATGCTAAATTCTTCTAGCTTCAGACACACACAAAAAGCACATTATTGCTTTAAATATGGAACCCATGTTTAAGCATCAGAGCTCTGGATTTTCAACCTCCTCTATTGACAGAACCATAAATCATGTTAAAGTTAAGTGAATTACTGTAGCGTAGAACTATAGCTTTAACAATGTTTATGTAGTATCAGCTTACCATCTACAGAATGAAAGGGGGGGAAAAAAACACTGATATTAGAAATGGGAATGTGGAGTCCTATTAACTTAACAGCAATATATCACTCCAAAGTCACAGATTCCATTACCATGCCCTTTTTAGTATCAAAGCAGAATTATATCATCACACACATAAAGGTTGTGGGTTTTGAGAGAATTTACATTTCTATTGTAAACTTATCATGTGCATTTCGTTATAGGAAAGACATGATATATTCTCCTCGCAGTAGTTTTTATCTTACATATGGGAACACATCACATGTATTAAAAACAATAATAATAATATGCAAAAGTTGCCAGCAGTTGGTGTGAGGTAGGATCTGTACCAATAGGTTAAATTGGGGGGTTTTGACCTCTGGCTATTGTCTCGGAAGGGAAGAGTGATTTCTGCAGGTATGATTTTTATATCTGTACCTATATAATCGCTTCTATAGTATTCCAATCTGAGGCAGAAGAATTTTGACATGTTTTAAAACAGTCTGTTCAAAATAGCTGACTTAACTGGCCCCTTGCCTATGTCAGAATCTGGGACCAGTGCTCAGGTCAGCTCCACAGGTTTTCAAAAGCAGCCTGTAGCATTCAGCAATCCAGCGTACACCAATAAACCCTGTGCCCGAGCACAGATTTGGGCGTGTTTTCCTTTTGCTAGGAACTCGGTGGGCCTTGGCAAAATGTCCTGTTTCCTCCCTCTTGCTCCTACAAAATCTCTCCCAGAAGAGTCCTTCTGAACAAAGGGTCCAGGTGCCTTAACGCTGCTCTGGTCTTCAGAGTGACAAAAAGGGGCCGAGAGCCAGCCCTGACCTGGAGATACTGTGGGTCTGTTTTGTCGGCCGTGCTTACCGGCCACCTTCACTTGACTTCTGGAGCGGAGAGATGGATATTCTGCGGATCAGTCCTTTGTGACGTCCTTGGGCAGGAACAGGTCCTCCATCCATCGCATTTGTCTATCTCTTGCATTGGTCAGCTGCTTATATTGTATTTTGACTGTTTCATCTCTGTTTGCCCACATCATGTGAAAGTATCAGTGATACCTAAATTTTACCCATGCTAAGAGGGTGAGGAGTATTTTTCTTCTCCCGCCCCATGATTTCTCAGCCTTGTCACTGCAAAAGGGAACGCAAGATGTGATCGGTTTGAATTGAGCTCACTCATGGACCTGACAGACGTGGTTCTGAGCAGACCCTTTGCACTGTTATGGGACTTAAGCAACACTTGAGTTTTCCAGTGATCTGCATTCCCTGCTCAGTCCTACCCTCAGCAGCTCAGTATTTAAGTAGAGGCAAATCCTTGCTGACCTGAATAAGAGATTGCTCCACATTTATCACCCTAAAGTCTGTTCCTAATGGGCAGTAGGAAAAATGGGGACTTTCAGAAACCTTTGAAAGAGTTACAGGGGTGCAGCTCCCATTGAAATTCAAAAGCAGTTAATGAATTCTCTCAGGACCTCTGCAAATCCCAGCCCAAGTTTCTTAATTATTTTTTCTTGTTTGGGTAACTGCTTTCATCACAAAAATCTGTGGGCTTAAAGCTATTGTTTTAGGCTTCTATTCTTTACCTCTTGTATTGTATTATACACAGAAGTGTAAGTTCCTTTCAACAAATCTGGATTATTGCCAGATCTCCTTATTAAAAAGTCACTCTTCATATTTCCGATAAACACAGCTGTTTCATGGTGTTTGAAAGCATTTCACATCAGCCAGCATGGTGGCTTAGCCAATTAGTACTCTAATATGGTCAATTTTCAGAATAAGTACCTTTGGGGTACAAAGGGTGGGATACATCTTGCATAATTTGAACTGGCACTTGCATCACTTAAATGCTAGGAGGAAGCTTACAGCACACAGGGAGTTAAAGTAACTTAGAAGCCTGAAGTGGAAATATTTAGCAGAACAAACTGTTCTATAACATTTCCAGGGAAATGACTTTTAAAAAAATACTTATTTAATTGTAATGAAGCCAATTATAATGGCCTCAAAAACAAGCTGATAAAAATGATCCTGTTTCATTATGATTATAATGTTACTATTTCTAGGAAGATTGATCAATGTTTAATGAGCTATTAGTAAACTTAATTATCACTTTATAGAAGAGGTATCTGAGCATCATGCTCTAGTGAAGCCAATCCACTGTTGGCCTGGCCTGATGGGCCAGCCCTTGTGCCTGTGAAGGAACAGTGGTTTGGACTCCCCAGGCCAACACTTCTTTGACCAGGCAAGGTGTGCAGGGTGAAGCTAGGCTTTTCCTGAGTGGGAGGAGAGCAGCACTGAATCATCCTTTCGAAGACTTCAAACGACTTTATGAAGAAAGAAATTCCAACCAGTCATCTGGACTTGAGGCTTTTTGGAAGAGGAGATGGAAGGTGGAGGGATAGATACGTCTCCCCATCTGTTGGGCTGTGCAGGTGGAGAAATCTTTCTGAGCACTGCAGGTGCAATGATCACAAAGTCCCTTTACCACATCAGTGAGTTCTCCCAGGGAGAAAGGATCCCACGCGTCTTTATTAGGAGTGCTCCTTTGTTGCAGGAGAAGGGGCTGAGAAGGGCACTAAATACCTGAAGAGAAGCATAATCTGTTTCAAATCAACTGATTCTTTATTATCTGGTCATTGGGTTGGATAGAATTCACAATTTTGGCTCTTCTTCATTTGCCTTGGACGTGTGAAGTGCCAAGCTAATCAATGAATGCGACTTACTTTATTGGTTCCTTATTTTGTTATTGGCTACTACAAATCAAGAAAGGGAAAGATGAGACAGGGCTACATAATCGTTTGAATTCAGCATTCTGAAAAATCCTTACTTCTGCGCCGCGCAGCACCAGAAACTCAAAAAAACTCTAAGAAATCCAGTGTAGCACACAACAGCTGTACCGCATAATTATTTGGCCCAAGAGCAGTAGTTTTAAAATACTGGTCTATCTGTTGCAGGCCACCATACGTTATCATCTCATTTTCAATAAAAAGTCTGGGATGTTTCAGATGAGCTTCAATGGAATTAGAATCATGTGTGCTTTGAAATATTTATGCCTGCCTTGAGATGGAAGGATAATTCCTGCCTCCAACCCTCCCACACAAATAGCAGATTTAATAATGCTGGATGGTCCAACTCCTCCGAACTTACAGCAGGTAGGAACGAAGTTCTGATCTGGAATACAGGTATTTTCATAGGTTGTAGGACTTAGGCTTTATGTCATTTAGTGAGGTCAATAATAAAATATACATGTCACAGGCTGAAAGACGCCAAGAGAAATATAGTTTGGCAGCACGGAATTGCTCAGGGATACATAAATAATAAGTCAATAAGTAAATAAATAATAGACAAAGACCTATTTTATCTTCCATTTGAAGATCTCAAAGAATTTACAATCACTGGTTGAGACTTGGAGCATCCCGTCAGAAGCACCTAAGTAGTAAAAGACCCTTCTCATTCACAGGAGAGTTTGCATCACTCTAGGTGTGGTTTTTAGAAGCAATGACTTTGTAATTTTTATTAAGCCTGTCTGAAAATGATGACTGAAAGGACTAGCCCATGGTCTCTTGCCCCTTTTAGAGGCAAACGGGGGAAACAGCAACCTGCTCTACTACCTCATGTCCTTTAACTGATTAAAAATGTTTGTGAGGATCCATATATTTGGAAACACATTGTGTTCTGCCCTCAGAACTTGTTCGAAAGGCCATTTTTACATACACCAGCGCTGGTGATCACCATGCAGCTAGCGGAGCAACGGTCTGTATGTGGGCCAGCAGACTTCAGGCCTTAACATTTAATTCCTTCTCTAGTATAAGGCAGGCACACTTACAATGTTGATCGGTTTAACAGTAGTAGATTCTTCCTCTTATCAAACAGACTTTTTTGCCACTTGAGAAAATTAGTATTTTCCAGACAGACTGCACAAAGAAACCTTTTGGAGACCCTTATTCCATTTGTCACTTCTGATGCTAATGCATGTGCTCTGAGAAAATGAACCCGACGTGTCAGGACATGGCACAGACTGACGACTGATGCCTATTCGGTCTTGTTTCCTTCCCCCATCCAGTCTTTCCCATGATCAGCACAAAGCCCTTGGAGGCAGTGCAGAGAAGTTGGCCAAGACTCCGAAGAGGAACCACTTCCTCCTTCTTGCGGCACTTTACCTTCCTGAATTATCGTTGATCTTTTCTGCATTCATTTTCCCTCTCTCTCTCTCTTTGGGAAGATCACCAACGAATGCTTTCCACTTTGCTTTCTTCCCTGACATGCTGAGGAAGTCAAGGCAACAGAGGAAGACCCACTGCTTCCATGCCTACGAGTATTTCTAATAATCATAACACATCTTCCATGTAGCAAATCAAATTATTAAATGAAGAGCTACACTTTGGAAAAGCTAAATACAGTGTGGTCTCGGGCCTGGCTTTGAATTTCCACATGTTCCTCGGGTACAATTTTTCACTCATTCTTGTTTGATTGAAAGAGCTTTCCTACCTCTTTTACCCCCAACAGAAGGAAAGGAATGAATTTGTTCTCAGAACTATGCAAAGGACAGTGCAGTTGTATAACAATTTCAAATAGTTTTTACAGAGCTGGTGCTAAAATGGGTTTTTTAAATAAATGGGGTTTTTTAAATCTCATTTCTTAATTAGGTGTTTGCCACATAGATTTTCATTTCTCACTTCAATCTTCATCCTTCATCTTCTGTACAAGGAAGGAGGGAACTATAAAAGGAGATATGAAGAAAGAGAGGAAGAATATGTTTTGTATCGAAAAAAGGGCAGAAATATTGTATGCTAATAAACATTTTGGTGTAGTCATCAAAGTGCTTACCATCGACTTCAGCTGAACCAATATTCATGGCAAAATATTTTTACAAGCTCTAAAATGACTGTTGCTTCCTGGAGATGATGATACCTTCATACCTGGCTATGATGTGTCGCTAAAGCAGTTACACCTCAGGGCTTGGTGTAAGTGAGATCAGAGGCTGACACTTGGGGTGGAATCCACCCAGCTGAAGGTGCGTGTGCAGAGTGGAGGTGTCTGCCTCAGAGCGAGTACCCATGGGCTCCCTTCAGACCCACCGGTGAGCCAGTCAGTGAGGTCAGTGAGGTCTAGTCAAAGGCAGTGGTCTATTTTAGGATGAGATGAATGGCTGCTTGAACACCATTAGTTCTGTTTAATTCTCCATTGATTCTAAGATAATTAGCTCCATGGTAGACACCCACATCTCCTAAGGTGAATCCCACGTTATCTCTACCTTTGAAAGCACACTTCAAAGTTACAGCCTCTCTCAGGAGGTTTGGGACAGGAAAATAGCCCTCATCTCTGCCTTTGAAGAGCTGGGTTCTTTATCTGAAGAGTTCTCAAATATACTGTAATTTAAGATGCAAACTCAGTGCAAAATTATTTGTCTTAAAAGTGAATAAGAAGTAATTAAGTAAGTTTGTACAAAAACAAGAGATAAGGCCCGATGTGCTGACAGGTCGAACAGGCTGGGCACACAGGTGTTTGCCTTGGCCATGGAATAACTGTCAACATTTCCATAACAAGGAGTGTGGGATATGGGATATGCTGCTTCTTGTTTCCTTCTCCCAAGTGCAGCACTACAGACCCAGCACGGCGGTGGGAAGACACTGCTCTCCAGGTCAGCCCACACGCCACAGCGTCTCGGTGTTACACGACAGGTATAGCTCGTGCTTTTGGAAGAGGTTCTCTGGATATACAACTGCTTTGACCAGAGGTGGTTGAAGGCTGCGTGCCAACTTGTGGTTCCTCATCTCCGTGCTTCCTTGAAGTGGTGTTTTCTCATTTAGTACCACACATTTAGTATGGGTGCCTCTTTCTGGTGTGAATATTTTGAACAGTGTTAAGGGGAGCAGACGGTGGTACAGAGGAGCTTTTCATGGCAAAGATGAGCGCTTCATATTCATCCCATATCAGCACTCCAGGCATGAGTGCAGCTTTTTTTGGTGGTGTTGTCAAAGCAATCATTCCTATCCAGTCGTGGAGAAAGAAGTACATAGAAGTGCTGCCCAGCCCACCCTTGATGAATGTTTACAGGATAAAGCAGTGTGTTTCCTTGCTGCTGTCTCTCAGTACATGTTTTATCTGCGTCTTCAGGCTCTGAGTTTGCTAATGCTTTAATAATGCTTAAGAAAAAAAAATTAATAAAGTGTCGTATTATTAAACTGGCAATGAACAAGACTAAGAAGCAGATTTTGGCTTTTATTTAACTGAGGGTTTTTCATAACATTCGTCATGAAATGAGTGTTTGCTCATTTGTATTTGATTTTTGTTGACTTTCCTGCATCTCTCCAATTTTTCAAAAAGTGCCAAAGGCTTTTTCTCTCTCCCCCCTCCTTGTATATTTAACTTCCTTCAAAGCCAATACACGAGTTTCTATAGGATACTACCCCCCTTGCATGGCCTGTACCGCGTCGGTTCTGTGTGGTGTGCCAGTGCAGTATATGCACATGGGCACCCTCGAATGATTACTAGGGTAGGATGCCAGGGGAGCCACAGCGATGTGATGATGATGACTGTTTGGTGAGAAAGAAACTGTGATTTAGAGATGAGCCGTTCTAACGGAGGAGTGAATTCTCATTTTAGAGGTTGAGAGGGAGAACGCAAAGCACTCTGAGTGGCAGGAGCTGCTACCTCCTGGTGACAGCTAACAGTGGAAAACACTGTTGGCTAACAAGGATCCAACCTGTCGTATCCTGAAGGCCAAGGAACCAGACAAGGGTGTCACATACCATAGGAGAGCATAAGGCGCTTGTAGTTGTGCTGCAATCAGCCGAGGGTACAGTCCGTCATTGCCAACGGGCTTGTGTACGTTACACCTTTACACCTGCACTGTAGTCCATTTTCCAGCTGGCTTGTTGGCCCATAAATTCACCAAATTAAACTTCATCCCTGAGTGCAAGCTGGGGGCTTACTGAAGATTTGAGCCTGACATTATTCAGGAGAAATGTAAATGTAATTTTCAAAACGATCTTGCCACTTTGTGCATCTTCATTAGATGAAAACACATTCCTTAAAATAAGTGTTCCTCAACTGTGGTGAAAAAAAGCCGCCACAACAGGAAGTGATAGACCTTCTTTATATCATCAACCATTTATAGTACAATATAAAATGGATTCACACATGCAAATCCACGTTATATGAAGTGTCAATTAAATCAACCTAATCTCCCAAACACAGTTTTTTATTGCCTGATTGATGAGGACTGCTCTCAAGGTGATGAACAGTTTTTCACTTTCATAAAGGACTGATGATTCCTTTACACATGTCCACTAGAAATAGAGAAAACCCTTCAAAATGACTGGCTCTCTTTGCTTTCAGGATGTAGACGAAGCGAGCGTAGAACACAAAGTGGTCTAATATAGTAATTGTGAAGATTAGATGTGTAAACAATACTGTACCTTTAAAAAAAGACTAAAACTACATTAGATTTAAACTGTTTTCTTTTCCAAAGGCAAAGCTCTATATAACTTCTTTGTTTTCTTTCCTATAGCAAGTCCACATGCAACACCATCGACTCTTCATTTTCCAACATCACCCATTATTCAACAGCCTGGGCCATACTTCTCACACCCAGCAATCCGCTATCATCCTCAGGAGACTCTGAAAGAGTTTGTCCAACTTGTCTGCCCCGACGCTGGTCAGCAGGCTGGACAGGTGGGGTTCCTAAATGTAAGGAAGCCGTTTTTATTTCTTCAGAAGTGTTTGTCCTATGTAAAATTAACCGTGGGATTATGGGATTATTTTAACAGCATGTCGCGTACAGAAACACACCTTTGCTAGTCATTGGAAGAAAAAAAAACACTGCTACTGCAAAACTATTTCAAAAAGCAACAAAAAGCCTCCCCCAAAACCCACTCAACCACACTGTGGTGGAACGAACTCCAACTGTCAGAGAAGCTGGTGATTCAGTGACCTTTTGGGTCCCTCCACAAATGACTTTGCTGCCTGCGTTGTAACCCTCGTGGAACCAGGGTTAACAAAATACGAAGGCAGAATAATTTTTATTAATTATTTTTGAAGATCAGGGGGGAGTGGGGGGGAAGGAGCAGGAAAAGGGAGGGTGAGAAACAGATGTTTCAGATCAGCTAAGTTCATTAAAAAAAAAAAAAACCTACTGCCTTATAGCACTTTAGATCAAGTTGACCAGTACTTGAACTCGAGATGTTAAAAGTACAGTTTATTATGGTTTGTTATTTCTGTAAGCAGTTATCTTTTCCCCTTATCTCTATGAAAAATTAAGCAGAGTTCTAAAGCTTCAAATAACCATTTTCATTTTTTTTTTAATCAAATAAAGTGAATCGTCTCGCTATTATTGAAATAGCATTCTGGTCAAATACAGAATTTATAAATTTTATGTAAATCAAATCTAAAATAATGCTCTGAATATTTCATGAAATGTAATGCATGCAACTTTTTCCAGCCAATGAAGTAATAACTGGCAAAATTACTGTTTCTCTCCTGACATACATGCGATTGAAAGTGTTAATGAGAATTAGTTTAATTATTAGCATCTAATTTATTACACTTGTTTAATAAGCTATATTGTTCTCGGTGCTTTCCTTTCCCTAGCAGAAAAACCAACTCTACTTATTGCAGCCAGCACCGGCTTTGAATAATGTCTGCAATATGTTAGCAGATACATTTATGTCTAGACAACAAATCAATATAGTGCTTTTCTTTTTTCCTTGAGTATTCATTTACTTAATTTATCCCAAACCATTCAGCATTATGAACTGTTAGCACACTCACAATGAACATGCAGCAGGGGTCTTCTTGGCAGGAAAGGGACCTCATTGTGAGACAAGATAGCGCTGGAGAGATGTCACTAATGTAGGAGTTTATTCAAGGTGCTGGGTGTTGGAAAAATAAATATCCCTGAAGGATGGCTTCTTACAACACGAGTAACTGCAGCCTTTGAAGTCGGTGGGCGTGCTGTTAAGTCAAATGTGGATGAATTGGAGGCTTATTTATGCCCCGAACCATTTTTGCTGTAGCCCAAGTGTGATTTGCACACACGCCACTTCAAGGCCTTTTGGCAGTGCCAAAGCAGGTGAAATGAGAACAGGGTCCCGAGCGCTCACCACTGTGAGTGTTTTGTCCCCGGTAATTCAGGCTAATGGAAACCCTAACAGGAATTAAAATATTATTTTCTTTAGCAGTACTTAGGGTATGGATCTGTGTTCAAAGCCGAGCTTTTAGCATCAATGGCAAAGCCCATGCTCAGTGCCAGAAGAACTGCAGTAAGATCAATTTGTAGAGTGCTGTTGAAAGTGATCTCATCAGTTTTGTCACTAAAATGGAACACCTGATTCACAGGCTGTCCTACTTTCTCTTATAATGGTATTTGGCATCTATCTGTACGCTTTTCAAGTGTCCAGGCTGTGTTATATTTAAAAACAAAATGGGGAAAGGGGGTGGGGGGCATTTTTTTTAAGCCTGCTTCTTGTTTTTATGAGCCTTGAAAAACACTTCTACTTACAGACAGGTTTTTCTGGTGATGAATTGAAAGACCTCGCTTGTCTCTCTGGGCCCATTCTGCCTGTAACTGACCACATCCCACACTAAAGGCAGGCGTTTTTTTCCTTAACATGTAAAATGAAGGAGTTCCAAGCTCAGTCATCTCTCCATGTGATCCTAATGGCAACTAAACTATGAGCTACGCTAGCTCAAAAGGGATGTGGGAGAGCAGTTGCTTTAATATATACTCATTCATTTTCCTGTAATAAGATATCAACGTGACTTTTAAGACCACCAGAAATGCTTGTTTTTTCTGTTAATGAGCAGTATCTTTAAGAAATTTACGCTCCAGACCTAGGCACTGATATCCTAAGGGTATAGCAGAGACATGAAACCGGGGGATTTCAGCGGTCAGAAATACTGCAGCAACTCTCACCGAGCAGGAGTTAGTGGCTGCAGGAAATGTAAAGCGTAGTCAAATTTAATCCAGGGCAGTTCAGGCCAGCTGCTAACAGGACAGATGTTTAAAAGCAAGAATTTCTGTAGGTTCACAAGGTTCACAGGGTCTGAGACAAAGTTCCTTGAATCCAATAGAGAGTTTGACCGAGCGCTTTCTTTGCCACCTCTCAAGTAACTGTAAAAGTATTGCACATAGCTTTCAACTCTATTGTTATTGCTGGAGGTTACCAATAGCTGATTTTTAGTATAATTTTTGTCTGTTTGCTTGTTTTCCGGCAGCCCAATGGTAGCAGCCAAGGCAAGGTGCACAATCCATTCCTTCCTACCCCAATGTTGCCACCACCACCTCCGCCACCAATGGCTAGGCCTGTGCCTCTGCCAGTGCCAGACACAAAACCTCCAACTACATCAACAGAAGGAGGGGCCACCTCTCCCACTTCTCCAAGTAAGTATAGACGCAGCGGGAACCAAGGGCCAAGAGCAGCACGCACCGTGCTGCTGTCAGCATCTGTCGGCTGGTCAGAGATGAGGACTGAACTAGCTCTTGGGAAGTAGGAGAGCTCTGCTCTCTGTGTACGATGGACACAATTCTAAGCTGCTTCTGTAGTAACGAAAACACAGTTAGCTTAAGGTTGCGGTTTTATTTCTGACTTTGTGGGCATTCCACATAACCAGATACAAGAGAAATCAGGGCCAGTAGCTAAACTGTGACACTGACCTTTGACCTTTGGGATCTTGGTCACTGTCGTGAGGAGACAAGTTGGTATCTCTAGTCAGGCTTTAGAGGACGGATGCTACGTGGAAGTCAGATTGAAAACATTGCTGCTGATACTGGGCCAAAGTAACATCTCTTTTGAGTTCACTTCATCTATAGTTCTTTTGGGAGTAAGTCTTCCTAGATTAACCCAGACGTCTCTCCCTCATGCCTTGGTTCCTGGGTTCTACATTTTGAGCAAGAAGCTATGCTATTTCTTAGGCCCAGGGAGAAAGCTTTACTCCTCTCTGCACCACCCACACGGCTCCCATATGTATTTTGTGTAGCCACAAGTCAAATACACAAATTCCTGGATACACGCTTGGGGATACCACTTTGGACTCACTCTTCTGGGAAACAAATGCGATTCAGCTGGATTTGATGCTTTAAAAAAAAGTCTGGATGTTTAGGGAGTTAATTGTGAAATGATTTAATGAAGCCATGCTCAAACTGACATTTAAAAACAAAAGGGAAGCTTTCAGTGCTTTAATGGCAACTGTAGGGGACTTGTTCCACAGTGAAGAGC
>NW_010433628.1:12696-27399 GCF_000710305.1 Buceros rhinoceros silvestris | reverse complement strand
CTTGAGGGGACTTGTCCCCCAGTTAAGAGCGTCCAAATAACATCCACAAACAAAAATCAATCTAATCGAAAGAGCAAATCCCTTTGTGTGCTTTTCAAGCTTATTATTTAAATGCTATATGCAACCGCTGCTCGATGTGCAAAGAGGTGCTCGCTATTCAGCCCTACAGTTATAGAACTTTATCTGCTGTTCAGGAGATCTGCTCAAGTTCCAGGGGGCATTTTTAAGATCTGGTAGTTGTCGAGAGTTTTGCATCGCCTTCTGCTACACGATAGTGCACAACCGCAAACCCAGCAAGATGCTCCGCCTCGCTTCGAAATGGAAACGGGGTTTGGTATGAGACAGTCCGCTAAGATTATGAACATGATCTCCTAGAATCAGGACTTCTAGAATTAATCAGCAGATTTTTGTTGAGCTCAGAAGTTGATTCATTCCCTCCCCTCCGCATCTCTTTCTGACCTTAGACCAACACTTGTGCTATCAGGAAGTTTTGATGCTTTCTGACAGGAGATACCGTCTTTTAAGTCCTATCAATAAGATTCAGTGGTGGACTCTAAAAGGTTAATGTTTAGTCATAGTCATCACTGAACAGAGTCAGCAATGCCTTACTGTTTCCTTGTCTTCAGAACCGGGAAAAACGAAACTAGGTCAGTGTATATTTGTTATTACAGTTGTGACTCAGTTTACTGGCAGCGTGTGGTGTTGAAAAGAAAAAAATTCCCAACCTGGTTTTAGCAGAAATCTTAATACTTAATTTTTACAATACTGTGGTTGTGTAAACCAGCTAAATGCGTGTCTGGCCTGATTCTCAGCGGGCGTAAAAACGGGCACTTGTCCGCTGAAGCTTGCAGCTCACCACCCACCGGTATCGGGCTGGTCAGCGTGGCTCCGCATTCAGCAGACAGCTGCCACGTTCACTGGGAATCGAGGCTTCCTCAAGAACAGCCAGTTAATGGTATTTAAACAAAAGATTAGGAAAATAATTACTGTTGGTTAATTAGCTACGCTGATGTCTAAACATATAGTTCTGTACATATTTAGGCATGCATCTTCCTTTTGGTAAGGGCTCTGAATGATAGTGCCTTGAGTTGTAAAGAAGCATATAATTTAATTTAGGGACAGATTTTACAGAAAAGTAGATTATAGGAAACATTTTCTAAGAGAAAATACTACGTATGTACCGAAGCCAGTGGAAGTGGGAGGCCACATAAAGAGTAAAACAAACCAAAGTTTCTCGCCTCGCAGCGGGAGTTTACCAGAAGGGCCCACTGGACTCCATTCAGCGTGTCAATCAGTGCCAACCCTCCATCTCCATCGGTGTTTATTTTTTCCTTAACTAAATATTAGCCTTCAAATAGCAAGCGCAGATTCACCAGAGTTTCATAAAAGCTTCACACACACACACACACACACACACACGCACAAAACCGGTGTTTTCCATGGTTACGAGCTGCTCGAGTGCAGCGGTTCTGGGAGTGTCGCTGGGTTATGGCTGACTGCCCCGCGGAGCTTTAGGATATTGGAAAGTTGCTTATGCAACAAAGGCAGGAGGGACGTTAGGTTTTGGCCAGACTCTCTCCTTGGCTGTGCAGAGCAGAATGAAGCCCCCCCGCCTCAAGGAAATGGAGTGAAAGGGGTTGGCATTCGCTCCATTCTCCTTCCCTTTTTTGGTCTAGCAGAAAGCCCTCTGCAGAAACAAAATGCTGTTACGGACCTACCAAAAAGTGGAATATGGCCCTCCTGAGGGGTGCAGGAGCCAGGAGCAGCTGTTCAATACAGCACGGCCTCCTGGGAACGAGAGCGAGAAATCGCAAGGTGGCTAATGATTCTCAGAGCAATAGTGAAACTCTCCAGCTGTGACATTAACCAAAACATGAACATTCGTGCTGTCCAAGGAAGGAAGAGCCCCTGGAGATGCACACCAAGGATTTGCTGCTACTGGGTGGCCAGGCATGCTCTGGGAGTTGAATATTTCATCTGCAAATCCCATCCCTTTGGAAAGCCAGCCTTGTCCTCAGTGAGATGACACAATGGAGATGGGATTCTTGAGCTTTGGGAGGGTTCTTTTTTCCTCCATGAAAAGCCTTTTCAATGGAACACGTCCTTGATATCAGAAGTAGTCCCAAAATTATCTTATCTCAGATCTCTTCTCGATTTTGTTTGGTTGGTAACCCGTAACAAACACATCACAGTGTTTTCGTGAACTTGGCAGTTTCTGGGTCTAACATCACATTGCCCAAAGAAAACACCACCTCCACTACGTGCCAGTTGGATTTTGTTACTATCCTAACTGAATCTGGGGGATAGAATCTGCGGCCCTCCTTCCGACGCAGAGTCTGAGATACTGCCGTCCCCTAATCCATGATTTTTAAAGAGCATTTTTAAATGAAATGTTATTTTCTATGGTTCACAACTCTATATGGGGAGAAACTCAGCAATTTTTCCTTGTTGGGCAAGAGTGTTATCGGTTAACGTCCTTTTGCACAAAGGAGTTTTCGTGTTAAACAGCATTTGTGTCAGGATGAGAAGAATGATCTTGTGGTTGTAGTACTGGATTCATAATCAGATTGGATTTCTCTCCCTTCCTCTGCTGTGCATTGACTGAGCACCCTCTGGGCAAGGCATTTTAGCTTTCCTTTCGCTCCCTTCCTTATCCATAAAACCAAGGGTGATGACTCTATCATTTAATTTGGTAGAATTTGCAGTTCCCCCTCAGCCACTCAGCGCAGAAGGCATTGCAGTAGGAATTGCTGTATTGCAACACGTTCCTCTGGTTAATTCTCTCGCTACAGCTCCACCACGGCTGAACTGACGGATAGTCCTTTGTGAAACAGGTACACCAAATGCGGGTACCTGTCAGCTTGGTCTGTAAAGGAGAGATCAAGTGGTACATTAGGGTCTCTCTCACTCAGATTATCTTTACCAATCAAAAATTTATCCTTTTCATCCAGAACTATCTGATAAACATCAGGCTCCTATAATTAATACAAATTATTTGAGGAAACTGTATTTTAAATTAACATTTTCCTAATGCAGGCAACTTAAAAATACATGACATTCCCAAAACTGTTTGTTTGTCTTGTCTTTCATAGAATTTCTTGCCATTTTGGCTAAATACCAAAGCTGTCTGTGTGAGCAAATGTTCTTTCTCTGCCAGCTCCTGTTTTGCTTGTTCCTGAAGTGAAGCGTCATGGCAAATTTGTGGCATCACGTTCATGTCCTTGGCTATGGGCTATGGTGTTGCTTAGGGAATTCCAGTAGCAGGAGTAGGCTGGGCAGGAGGATTTTTCTATTCAAGCCCAACAGGCCAGCTATGAGCTGGTGTAAACTAGTGTAGATCTCTGCAATTCCCATGGAGCAGAGCAGATAAAGATCAGGAGAGGATCGGCCTAAGAGCCCTGCCTAAGAGCCTCTTCCTTTCCATGCTTTGGCTTTTCCCTTTCCTAAAAAGGAGTTTGAAGACCCCACCATAGGCTCAGCCTGTGTGTACTATAATATAATATGATCCAGTTTTAACCAGTGAGAGCAGTTTCCCCATCTTGATCTCAGAACAGAGTATAAGGCATCAGAAGGGATGAGACTTCCAGGAATCCCATCTCAAACATGGGTATTTACATAAAGACAGCAAGATACAGCTAGAAGCTGTGTTGCTGATGGTCTAAGCAACATGGCTTTGTTGCCCTTCTCTGAACACTCCAGCACCTCAATGTCCTTCTTGGAGTGAGGGGCCCAAAACTGAACCCAGGATTCAAGGTGCAGTCTCACCAGTGTCCAATACAGGGGAACAGTCAGTGCCCTGGTCCTGCTGGCCACGCTAGTGCTGATACAAGCGTGGCTGTCATTGGCTTTCTTGGCCACCTGGGCACACTGCTGGCTTCTCTTCAGCTGCTGGCGACCAACACCCCCAGGGCCTTTTCCCCGGGCAGTTTCCAGCCACTCTTCCCCCCTCCCCAAAGGTTGTAGGGGATTGTTGTAACCCAAGTGCAGGACATGGCACTTGGCCTGGTTGAACCTCAGCCCACCGTCTTTGGACCATTGATCCAGCCTGTCCAGATTCCTCTGTGGAGCTTCCTGACCCTCAAGCAGATGAACACTCCTGCCCAGCTTGGTGTCATCTGCAGAGTGACTGAGGGTACACTCAATCCCCTCGTCCGGGTCATTGATAAAGTTGTTAGAGAGACCAGACCCGACACTGAGCCCTGGGGAAGACCTCATGTGACTGGTTGCCAACTCCATTCATCACCACTCTTTTGGCCTGGCTGGCCAGCCAGCCAGTTTATAATCCAGTGAAGAGTACCCTCATCCAAGCCACGAGCAGCCAAGGAGTTTTGGTACTCTTCACTTCCTGGCTCCAGCGATGTAGTTATATGACCTTAAGGAAATACCAAGCTGACATCTGAGTATTTTCAGAAAGCAAGTTAAACATAGTTTGGAACATTACAGAAGAAAGGTATACATAGTAATTCTCCCAGCAAGGCTTGAGGGGACTTTTGTGCATATTACACAGTTTTCAAATGCTTTAGAATTTTTGTTTGAACAGAGAAGCCATTTAAGACAGCGTTCTGATGGTTTCCCTTTGATTTGCTACCAAATATCACAGCAAAAGTATCTGCCAACAGGGAACTGTAAACATGATCTTGAGTTCCTTCCCTTCTGCGTGGAACTTACCTGCTCCAAGGGATTAAATGGCCTTTCCATTCATTCTGCTGCCTTAAAAGTAGACCAGAAGAACCAAACAACAGATGTTTGATTTTTGAGCTTTAAGTTAATTTTTTCCTCCACTGTAGAAAGAATTTTGCCCAACATAGGGTTCAGTATTTAATTTTTAAAAAATCCCTTGCCATAAAACAGTGCAGCAGAATCTTCATGCATGGCTCTAGCAACAGAGATATACCCTTGGCAGATGTGTGGCTTCTTTGAAAGATTAAGCAAATCAATGTGGTGAAAAGGCAAGGAGAACACCTGACCAAATCTCCTCAGCTCATTTCTTCCTTGATTTGCAGATAGGAATAGCAGTGTACCTGTTCGTACTCTAATACGCAAGCTGCGCTGCAATTCGCAAAATCACTTCGGAAAGATGAATTAGTGCACTGAAAAATTTATTTAAAACTTTGTGTCATGTCCTTGCATGGTTTTTGCAATTACTAGCAAAGCATTAGCTTTTTGGAGAGAAAAGCTCACCTTACTGGGACCAACTAGGAAGAATGAATTCTTGGAAGTCAGGAGTGCCTTATCTCCCTTCAGATCAGTAAGGAATGAAGATAGGCAGTTCCTGGGGTGGTTTCAGGGGAATGCTCTCTGAGAAAGTGAAGCTGTCTGATAAAATTATGAGAATTAGGAGGCATCATGAGACGTTTATGAGGCTTGGATAGAGAGGGAAGGATGCGGTTCTGCATGCTCATAGACTTGGGAACGCCTCACCAAGGGGCTTTGTGGGCTGCAGAATGTTTGCATGGGTTCAGGGGCAGACTGGGCACTCATCAAGGAGAAATCCCTCGCAGGCCATTAAATACAGGGAGTTCCTGAGCTGAAAATAACCAGAGTGTGGGAAAGGATATGAGAAAATAAATATGTGACCTGTTTTGACTCTTCCCTGTGCATCTGCTTATGGCCTCTGCAAGGGAGAGGACAGTGGACACGGTGGAGCATGGGTCTGATGCAGTATAGTCTTAAATCAAAGGCTCCTCCAAGGCAATGCCTCTCCACTGAACATTTTGCTTTCAGAAAGGCAACAGAGTTTCATCTACACAGACAAGTCAGTGTCATCTCCGACTCCTGACTTGCTTTATTTTTCTGTAATGTTCACGCCTGTACATTATATTTAGCCTGACTGGAATTTGGCAAGTACCTTTCCCTTCGATGTTGTTTTTTGTCTCTTTGTTGGCTAGTTAGATAGTCTGGGGATTTTATTCAGCAGAATGCATTCCCATAAATATATTTAAAATAGACGGAATTGCTGTATTAAGGCGTCTATTTAGATTATTTGAATTTAGATCTGAACACGCAAAAAACTAAACAAGGGAGAAGATTGCATGGGGGGGTTCAAATGAGAGGAAGACTGAAACTGCAATGAAAGCTTTTGGATGGGGAAGTACGTGGCATTGTGGACAGTTGCAGTGGAGAATATAATGCAACAATAAAATCATTAAAGTACTTCGAGTTTGGAAGTAATCTGGGTTCTTGGCTTGCATTGCATTTAATAGCTTTACATTTATGGGAGCCATTCCAGTTTTTAAAGGCAGCTTCAGCCTTCAGACTGATTGCACTTACCACCCCAGTGAAACTGCAATCCATTAATTTTTTACCGAAAGGATCTTCCTAGTTTGTCAAACACATCAAGTGAACATTTTAGAGAGTGCAGACCACAGCAGTATGAAAACCAAAACTTTCTATTGAGAGAGAATGCTGGATTAGCATGAAATAAGGGTCTGATTCTGTTAATACGCTGTTTAGTAAATTCACGGCGATGAAAAACTCCATGAAAACCAGAGATAGCACATATTCAAGTGAAACCGGTCAGGCAACACCTACAGAAGTCCCTTGTGCTATCCCAGCATGGAAGGGCCTGCAGTGGTTCTCCTTGGGGGTGGAGAGCAGCGCAGCCTGCTGCAGCACACTCCTCCTCGAGTGCATGTCGTTGCCATCCTGCCTGGCCCGGAGCAGCCCAGTCCCCTACGTGTTTACACCCCCATCATTGAGACCCAGCCTCTCCAGTGTCTAAAACCGAACTCTCGCTCTCTAAAACGTTTGCACATTTCTATGTTAAACATCTGCTTAGGTGGCTCTGAGACAGTGTGTTTTGGTGTTGTTCGTGTGCAATCTAGTGCCGCTTCCTCAACGCATGTGTCCCTTCCCTTCACAGCCTACTCGACACCCAGCACCTCCCCCGCAAACCGATTCGTCAGTGTTGGACCACGGGATCCAAGCTTTGTAAATATCCCTCAACAGACTCAGGTGGGCCGCTTTCGACTTCTCTGTATGCCTGCAGCCTCTTCTTCTTCAGTGTCCTCTAACGTGTCCCCGCGGAGCCAGCTGCATTGCCGCTGTCACTTCACCCACATGGTCTCAGTAACTACAGTGAAATGTCACTTGCAGTTTGTTTGTCTGTTGTGTTTTTTTGGGCTTATGTAGCAATAACGCTGCTTTCGTAACTGGAAAGATCTCTCTTGCTTGCTGAGATACTGGCTTCTAGCGCACAGGGTTTTTTTGCTCCAACCTCTTCCCCAGGCAGTGCATTTCAGGAGTTCAGAGACCCGTCAGGTAACGGTGCACCTTAGTCCCCCTCCAGATACAACGGGAGGCTGCTCCAGTGACTTCCATGGCAAAAAGTAGATTTGAATTCCTGGCTGGCCATTTGCATGGTGAGCTTTGAGCGAGCAGGAGCTTTTGTAATTGCGAGCACATCTGTTTCCTTACACAGAGGGAAAAAAAGTCCAGTTGAGGCAGGCCTATAAAGCTGGGTTAACTGAATTCATAGTCCTGCTATGGTCAAATCAGAAGCTCAAGTAAACATTTGTGTTTCTTTAGGAGAAGGGCGAGGTTTAAATGTGCTTTTTCCAAGCTATATCAAATTCCCAGGGTCGATTAGGAAAATAGTTGTTGGCAGTTTTGTTAGCAGCTAATTTGAGCCAGATGTTGAAAAAATTAAGTTTGTACTTAATATCACGTTATCATGGGGGAGAAGGTATAAAAAAGCGAGCAGGACTTTAGGATGCTTCAGGATGGCTGTAGTTTGTCGTTTGAAGCGATTGCTTGACTACGTTATGATTCTTCTAAAGGTCAACAGCAAGAGGTATTTGTAATTTTGTTTAGAGCTGGTTGTGATGACTAAAAAGTAATAATTCCAGTAACTAGCATATTGGGGAGTGCTACTCTTAGCTCTTGGAAGTTCTTTCCAATTGTTTATGTGCATCTGAATAATTAGTGTACAGAGGAATGGCTGTCACATGCCCCAGTCCGGTATACGCGTGAAGACAGAGTCCTCATTGCGATGGCTTCAGCACCTACGCTGTCAGTGAGACGCAAGTCGCTCATGACCAAAGATTTTCAGCTTACAGGGCTGCAGCCAGGTGCCTGTGAACACAATGTGTTTTCTTGCTATCCGTTCTTCGTCTACAATTTGTTAGGGGCTTTATTTTATAGCTCTGTCGACAGCACAGGTTAAGCTCCGCGCATCTCAAACCTTCTCTGGATTAAAGAGGGTCACAGAAAGTGCAACGGCAGTGCAGAGCGGGGTTTTAACCCATTTTTTTTCATGCCTTAACACGATGCAGCTTGCACCCCACTCTTCAGACCTCTCTCTTTATTTGGTTCATGTACACGACACGTTTTCACGTGAGTTCGCATTTAAATCGTGTTTCTCCCAACTGGAATACACAGAGATACACTGAAATCGGGACACTGGCACGTTAAGCTATACTGGTAAAGTCCTTAGGCTGTTGGTCTTGTCCTTCAGAGCTCAGGAAACTTGAAACCCTTAGGAGAATGCAGCTTACCTTTTCCAGCAGACTTGAAAAACTACTAGTTGGTAAATTGATTATGTAGTAAGACACCACAGTATTAAGTCTCCAAAATATTTTAAACTTATTTGCATCCTGCAGCCTGGGTTTCCCAGATAAGTTTGTTGACTGTAAACTTTTATCCTCCTTATTTATGACTTAAATCATTTGAAAGTGCTCTAGCCTTACTTTAAGTGCTTCTATGTAATGCAGTATAGTGAATAACAATGCTGTGCAGTGAAAAACAATACTCAATTAAAGTCAAACATGCTGCAGTGGGTGAGGAGACTGACTTCCAGTCTGACTCCAGCTGCATCTCCGTGAGCTTCTATACATCATTACACCACCACAACCCACTTGATGCTAAATATATAATTTATCAGCAAAACTCAGTACTTATTCATGAAACAACTCTGAAGTTGACTGTGTTTTAAATCAGAGAAGCGAGGTGAAAATACTAACTGCAATGACTTGGGGTTTACTCAGCGTTCCTCTAAACAAAGACAGGCTTTTGTACTCTTTTTGCAGGGCATGAGTGCATAGGGAGATCACTCAGGATATTTTCAAAATGAAAATATAAAAACACAGCGGACTGTGTTATTGAAAGCAGCTGGGGTAGCTGCTTTCCATCAGGGTTTTTATAGTACATTCAGAGTCAGCCTAAGATATGGGTCCTGAGGACCACTAACTGCCAGGCCACACAGCTCCCTTAGACAAGAGGAAGTGGTGAACGCTCAGAGCTTCTGAAAGTCAAGTTAAATGTAAGGGTTAAGCAACTCTTTGCTGCTGGAGCAACAAGATAAAAATGAAGACTGTCTGAACAACTGCTTTTTAAAAATTACAGTCCAGCTACGAGCTCTAAGAAAACGTTATGATCGGCTTTTCGGTGGCTCTGGCTTTCTCTTCCAATTGGTGGGTCATTTGACTACAGGGACTGGTTTCTCATCATCATCATTATTAGTCTTAAAATACTGCAAAAGTGAGTCTGTGCACAGGGATGTGACAGCGTCATTCAGCAAAGCCACTTTTCCCATACATGGGCATTCACAGGCTTTCACAGAACATTGGAATAAAATCACATACAAACGCACAACGGCGTGGCCAGGGTTGAGCAAGGATCATTCTGTCCAGGGCTGTTTTTAAACAACCCAAACCAGCACATGCCTTTCTTAATGGGCATTATAAAAATTAGCAGTAGGCATTTCCATTAGCAGCAGGATCTGATTTATGTCATGTTGCTTCAAATATAATCCCTTCGAGGAAGTTTATAGAATTTGTTTAATATTTTCTTTAGAAAAATGCTGTCTTCCTGTGTCATCAGAGGTTGTGGCAGGGTGACAACGCCATGACACAAGAGACTGGGTAATAAACTGATTTAAGCCAGTAGTTCCGATTCTGTAACAAAAGCCCCCAAAGGGGCCGTTGGCTTTGTCTGGTTTTAGCAGCTTCAAAACTTTTCAGTTGGTTTGTTTTTTCATACACCACCTCTGCTTACCCCATCCATCACTCTGCCACTCCAGCGGCTCACCGCATAATTGTCCTATCAGGGGGGTTATTTGAATCTGAATTTCGGTTTGAGCTATTAGGAGAAACACTTGACTTGGCAACCTCTGTATATGTTGACAAAAAGGCACAAGTGTTGTAACCTTTGCTTGATAAATCATTTACTTTTGCTACTTGACTCGCAGGCAATATGGGGGCATCAGCTTTTTAACTGCCTTTTCCATATGCAAATCAGAAATATAGTATGCCTGGGGTACGCAGTCTTTAGTTTCAAAAGCAAGCTGCTCTAGATACCTCATGACTAAGTAATGGATACGTCTCTCGTATTGTCAAGGACTTGCAGTAAGGAGAACGGTAGAGGAATGGGAAAGTCCCATCACGTTGATTAGGGACTAGCCTACGAGTAGCAGCAACACTAATAAAGGGTGCTGAGTTTGGGGTGGGGTTTTTTCCCTAATCAAGCGATAAAAGTAATCGTGAAACACAGGCTACACGCTCCGAGTAGGAGCAGCTGGTAACTAGCAACCTGCTCTTTGTGCCCAGAGTTTGCATTGTCACTCCCTGCGCTAACAGTGTTTGCTGACCGCTGATGCCCTCACTTTGCTCTAGAGTACGGAATTCCTTTAGGGAGTGTAAGCATTCAGTGTGCTGCAGCTCCACTTCGCGCTGAACATTGTTTACTAGGCTGAGTCCTGTTTTCCACCTACTTGGCCTACATCTTCCTGGAAATTGTACTTCAGATGCTAAAAACAGCTCCTGAGAACCCCACGCCTGCTCCTACCTGCCAGGAGCCGGCGTGCCTCACACAGTGAGGTTACGAGGATGCACAGAACAGAAACTGCCTCCCACTGCAGGCACTCGGGCTGGGGATCAGCTGCTTTAGTGAGAAACTAAATGCTTGTCTTCTCTGCTTTTAGCAGAGGGAAAGTATATCATGCACCCTCTTGTCCAGCTGTTTCAGGAAACATCCCTCGCTAATCTAAATGTGGTTTATACCAGTTCATTTCTAAAACTTCGTTAAGTGCGAAACCAAATATTTATTCCCTTAATCCTTCTCTAGGAAAAGGTAAAACTGTTTGTTAGAAGAACAGAAGTAGAAGCTCTTCTTGCTTCTGCCTCTGCAGGATCCCGCTGTTACCATCAGGTTGTGGACAGGAAGGCAAGGTCTGGTCCTTTCACACTTTCCCTGGTTGAGACCCAGCCACAGGAGCGCTGGGGATAGAGCTCATCCTCTCTAACACAAACCAGTTGAAACAAAAGATCCATAACTTACCTAATAGATGCAGTAAACCGTAAGAAAACCCCCAAAAGTCGAACAATCTTAAACCAGCAAGCCCCGAAGCACAGCCATGCTCTTGCTACCAGCCTTGTAGAGACCAGATATAAAAATGCACCCTGTGAAACGCATCAAGAGAAGAGTAATGCTGTCCAATAGTAACTTGGGGGGGGAAACTACTGAAGTTTAGTAAATGTTTATAGAAGTATTAGGAAATTGCTAAATTCTTTAGATCCTTTCTCTGGCTTTCCTGAATTAGTGGTAGCTTTGTCACTTCTTCTTGTAGGATTTTATTTATCTCTAAAAAACCACCTTATGCCTCAGGTGCATATACAAACCTCATTGTACAAGTACGGTCTTTTCGAGAGACTATTTTACTTCCCTGCAATCCTTTCAGAAAGCAAACTGCAACCTGCAAATTTTCACTGGCAGCACTTTAAAACAAAGGATGTAAGAAAAAAAAAAAAAGAGCTTTATGCTGTGTCCTGTAGGTTAGCAGATGTGAGCTCTGTCAGACAAGGGAGGGAGGCAAATTCCAGAGTAGATGGTCCCTCTATGATAACAGCCAGTCACCGCTGCCGAGACACTTCTTTCGGAGGAGTGTAGCGCAGGTGATGCCCCTCACCATGGCTGGAGGCGGCTCAGGCGGCAGGGAGGCAGGGATGGGGTCTCGCGGGTAGCAAGGCCCAAAAGCATGTAGGATTCATTGTTCAAAGTCAGCACCTCGCATAGGAGCTGTTGCAGTTCCTCCAGAGCTATCGCTCCTGCAGCTGAAAGCGCAGAGCTGTTTTGTGCCCAGGTTCCATTGCCACCCTATGGAAGAAAGAAACCAGTGCACACATTTTGCTTTTGACAAATAAACCATGTGCCTCAGCTTCACGGGGATTTTCCATTTTCGCTTCTCGCTGAACTCCTGCCACAGCACCCTGCCCTTTGCACCGTCCAGCAGGGACACGCAGCAGCCCAGCTCACACACTGCTCGTGTTGATGTGCTTTATTCATGAGTACCACAGGCTGCCTGTCCTTCGCTGCCTCCGCACCCTTCTCCCTTTCCCTGTTTCCCAGCGCCCAGGAATTGCTCTGGTCAGACAGGCAGCGGCTGATGGCCCTTGGCGAGGAAGGGGAAGGTCAGGATCTCGTGGCATGGCTGCAGTGTGCTAACAGCTGAGCCACCACCTCGCTTCGCAGAGCAGTTTGTGTTCAGAAGAGGGTAAGGGGTGCGTGTGGCTCGCACATTGCAGTGGACGTGCAGAGAACATGAGAGGCTGTGGGAACAAGATCAGGCCTTTTATTTTGGGGGTTCTGAGCCAAACTATTTATAAGCAAGGTCAGCTCTACTTGTTGCCTTAGGTGACTCTTCCTCCCCAGGATAAGAATATTTATCCTCAAGGCTGAAGCCCCTCTTGTGTTTGAGAATGAATGAAGTTTATCTTGATTTGTTCAAGCAGTTTGAAGCATTTGTTCAAATCAGTTCAGCCCCCTGGGAATTACATCTTCCATAAAGTAACCTCCCTCGGCCAAGCACACGTGGCTTTGGAGGAAACTGAACTGCCAAGCACTTTGAAGCAGAGACTCAACTGCCCCGTTCCTTCTCTTGGCCCATAGCAGCAAATACAGCAGCAGGTTCAGAACGTCATTTGCCTGCAGGAATAATGTCTCTCTTGGGTAAAGAACAGAAATTTGGAGAGACTAAATATAAAACCACAATTTTGGGGTGTGGGACTGCTACTTTCTACAGCTGCTGAATTTAGAGGGTTCACTCTCCTTCCAAACCCAGCAGGATCTGTGGAGTTTCCCATATCAACAATGGCAAGGGAGGGCTGCTCTCACCTGACACCCGGAGCCCAGTGCTTTACCCAGTGCCCAAAGTGCTTTCTGAATTGCTCTGAGCGCAGGTGAGCCCTGTGCCCTCATGGATCGCTTCCCTACTAGAGCTTTGCAATGCGCGTAAGGAATGAGAGACCAGAAACAGAGATGAGAAACAGATCCATTACAATGAACAGCTGAGCGTGTGAAAAGAGAAAGTTGTTTATGTGACCACTTAATTTATACTAATTGCCTGAAGAAGGATGAGCTTGAGCCCTATTATGACCACTGAAAGTTTTGATCCCTGAGCAAAAAGCGTTTTGCTGCAGAACCAGTGGCACCAAGCCACTGCTCTGTGACCTGGATGTTGGCGCTCTCTTTCATCTTTTGCCCAGGAAGCAGCTCTGCGGGCTTGATCTGGACAGTGGCCTTGACATGGCTCTAAAAATGTAGTGTGAGTCTAGAGAGAATGCATAGAAAATGCAGTGTCAATCTCTATCAAGCATCAGCAGGTCTCAGACCCTGGGAAGCAGAAAGAAGATTTCAGATCCTGCCTTGGCTTTGTGTTGGGCCATATTAAAGTCGCTCTTCCCTTTTGTTGAAATTAGTCAAGGAACTGTTGGCTGAATCCTTCGCTGCGCTAAAATTGAGATGGTTCCACCATGGTGGGAGCAAAGAGCCCGCATGCGGCCACGGTGCTCTTGATGTGCCCTGATCACATAATAGCTCCATAGTCACCCGTCCCCAGTGCAGCGTGAATGTGAGCGTGCTGCTCTGATCGCAGTTGCTAATGACAGTCCAGAGTGTGCTCCACAGAGAGGAGACACAAAGGTGACCGCAAATCAGGGTCACTCCCCAACTCCCATCCCCTTCACTGCCTGCTCAGCTCTGTGCACAAAGCCCATTTAATTGAGCTTTCGTGCAGAGGGGTGGTCTGAAATTTTCCTCTCAGATCAGGTCATAAAAAGCTGCAGAGAGCAGTATACCTCAAGAAGAAAGCACATATTGCACTATAAAGGTAAGGATTCATAGGAAACCTCCCAGTACCATTATGTGGCCTTATCTTCAAAGCGGGTTGGAACCAAACCAGTCCAGAAATGCCTGGGTTAGTCCTCAGCAGGGAGGATCCTTTTTCTTCCTCCGCCTAGCAGGCTTCGGTGAGCAGTTCAGACTTTTTTTTGGAAACGAACACTAAGCATCCTATTTCCACTAGATATAGCATACAATTATTTACAATGGACACAGACAAATTTCCCAAACTAAGCAATTAAACTTACTGCATTTTCCCCCTCTTTACAATAAACAGGAAGCCTGTGCGTAAGGCACCCTTTCTGTGGGTTTTATGGCCATTACTTATGCTCCACAGTAGGGGAGAAGAGAGAGGAGAAGTAAGTGTGGGCCTGGTGGGAAGAGTTGGCAAATGCAGAAATATGATGAATGAGCTGGAGAGATTTAATTTCTTACTAAATTCTCTACAAGCTGTGTAACCTTTCTTTAGCTAAACAATTACTCTAAAAGGCAATGATTTTCTGTGTTTTCATTGAAAAGTCTTCATAATAACAATGGCCTATGTTCTCCTTCTTGAAGAACTTCTGCCAAAAAACAGTTTTCTTTTTTCCA
>NW_010433628.1:7056-12544 GCF_000710305.1 Buceros rhinoceros silvestris | reverse complement strand
TTCAGTAGGAAGCTTTCTTTTATTTTTATTTTTTCAATCTCATATTCCCCGTTAACATGGATTTACAAGGCCTACCACTTACTGCATGGGGCTAGGAAGAAGCTTCCCCTCAGGCCACATCATTTTGGTCCATCTCTTTTATAGGGATTCTTGCATCTTTCTCCCAAGAGGAGTGCAGCCACTGTCAGAGACATAATACCAGACCCAAGCGACCGTTTAAGCTGACAAAAAGTGACAGTTCCTGTATTCGTGGGTACAGAGCACACGGAAGGGGACCCCCAGATTTGTTTTCCAGTGGACAAGCAGCAGCTGTTGTGGTGATCGCAGTTGAGAGGGGGAGCAGGTACTGACTTTGGTGCGGTGGGGGAGAGAGTCTTTGGATCTTCCCATTCATCGGCCACGCTGCCGACAGGATTGAATCAGGGTGTTTGCTGATCCTCGCAGAACCTCAGGCTCCCGTGGCCAATGGGAGCATCGTAAGGACTTTGAATATTGCAAAGACTTTGGGAGTGCAGCATGGGCAGAGCACTTTCCTCCTGCAGAGCTGCACCTTTGTTGAGATACTCCCGTGCGTACGTACACACAAATCGAACACCAAAGTATAAGGCAAGATTATGGTTATGTGCCTCTTACTGCTTTTACTTGACTTGGCCGATTTCCTGGCCACCCCATGCCCGCCCCCAGCCTCCACTGCAGATAATGCTGTATTGGATTAGTCTGCCTCGCTGCTGCATCAGGTCCCAGATCGATTTATTGACTCTGTCAGAGTGGCTAGTACAGTAATTGTTACAAGAGCAGAATAGAAAGCAAGAATGTGTCCACATAAAATATAAAAATGATGTTTTGTTCGTTCTTTCCTCTTTTGTCCTATAGATCTTCACGTGTTTACACGTTGGAGAGCACTTTACTTAAGTTAATCAGCTCCTTCTACATTATTAATTGCGACAGTTAGGGTGCTGCATGGCGGCAAACGTATTATTGAAAACATTGATCTCACGCTCGCAGTGTGGACCTGCGAAGGTTTTGTATTCCCTCCCTTCTTGTGCCACTACTTTAGGGTACTATCAAATCACATTTCCCTGACTGACAATACGCCGTCAATACCATCGATTTCAGAGGGGGGCAGAGGGATGCGCGTGAGAAAGAAAGGAGCGCCCGGAGGTTCAGTCTCTTCTGCAGTCTTGGAAAGGGCTTGTTGGAAGTTGGTAATCACAATAATTACATGCCTGGCCTGATGTCTCTGTTTTGTAAAAGGTAATAATTTAAGAGCTGAAGTTTCCTGAGTGTTGAAGACTTGCAGAGATGGCATGATGAGACCTTTTAAAACGCGTGTAGAATGTATACCCTTAAAAAAAGACATGCTGACTTTTTACAAGGGTTTTGGAAGTGCCTTTGAAAGACATTTCATGAAAGTTCAGCTTTCGCAGCTGATACCTATACGAGCTCCATAAATTCCACGCAGCCTGACAAACTCCAGTAGGTGTCACGTGTGACCTGGATGGAAAAGGTCAGCAGCTGAATTTATGGCTTTTGCATTTACTGGAACATTAAGACTTTTGCCAACTGCCATATATACTTTTTAACAATTCCGCAATCAAAGGATTAGGACCACAATCTACAACAAAGGTCAAAAATTAAAGGCCACAATCCCTACATCCTTCCCCATGGACAGGCATTAAGCTACCTCTGTTCTGAGAATCACCTTTGCTTAATGGCCTTAACACAGAGGTCAAGGAATAAATAAGCTCCAGAGGTGAGCACCTTGCAAAATAGACTGTCTTGCTCTGAAATTCATACTAAATTCCATAAGGTGAGACCAGACGGTGAGAAGCTGTTTAACGGAGAAGGACTCTCCAGCATCCGGCAGATTTCATGTTCTCGAGACACTGAGCGTCACCTCCCCTAGAGCTGGACTATCCCAGAGAAATGCAAATAACCTACAGGGCAAGAATTGGGGCTTCAAAAATATACAGCAAAGTGACTGCAATTTTGTTAAAACCTGTTTATATTTTAAATTTAACAAAGGTGTCTCTCCTTAGTAAGGATTACTAAGAGCACGCCAGGTCATAGCTTTCAAACGTTGTCTGGCTTTAGTTCAGAACAACAAAAGATCACGTCTTGTAGTAGGCGTTTGTTTTTATAGCATATCCTACCTGAGCAGAGTTAGAACTGGTAAAGTTTAATCCAAAACCAGGACTTAAAAAAAAAATTAACGAAAATCAAAAAGCTAACCGTGAACGCATCTTGTAGGCTTAACTATGTAGCCTCTAGTTCCTTTAGTTATTAATATTCAATTTTGAAAACAGCAGTGACACTATAATCATAATATTTTCAGGCATATCCACTTGCATGACCCAACTCTTACATCATCTCTACAAAGACTAGTTATTACACACTAAGAGATGCTGCTAAATGCATTTCAGAAGCCAATTAAGGGAAATTTTGAGCTATGAGTAACTACAAGTCACTACCAATAAAGCGCAGCCACCTTTGAGGCTGAACACATTAATTTCTGCATTGCTTGGAGCAGCATTTTTTACAACTTTAGGTGTCCTTTTGTGCTATAACTACACCTTTTAAAATATGACACCAGAAAAGGTATCTTTTATTTTAAAATGGAATAAAGTAAGATATCAAAATTACACATGGGGTTGGGTTCTTTCATCCTTCCATGCGCTAAACAATGAGATTTGAAAGTTTGCGGGAACACTTTTACACATAATGTTGCTTGTTTGGTGTTTTGGGGTTTTTTTAGGGACTTTCTCATAGTTTTTTGGGTTAAAGCTCAAATCTGTGAACCTGTGGTATTGGACCCCAGCTGTACATTCATTGAAGTCGATGAGAGCGGGAGATGGAAGATTTTTTGCTAGTGGCGGGAGTTTGTTTTAGCAACACGATAATATTTTTGTTTAATTATGCTTGTATTTTGCCTATAGCTACTCACAGAAGAATAAATCTAGTCTTTCTCAAACAAGTTAAAGGTTAAAATTCACGTTACAGGGAGGGCTTGCAGGGCAATCATGATGTATCTCTAGAGTTTTTCTTTTGTGGCTCAGGTACTAGCTCTCAGTGACTCCAGAGCTATCTTCCTTGATGTACAGCTGGGTTTAGTTTGGGGGTTTTCCCAATTTACTGCTCTTGTAGGCTGAATCTGAAGGTATCGGCCAGGTTATGTTCTGTCTGGTTTGTTGCCAGCAAGGATGGTCCCACAGGCTCGTTATAAACTTGTCATCTTCCTAACTGTAGTAACAAGGGCAGAATTTGTCCCAGTAGTGGTAACTGCCTCATCAGCCCTGTGGATGTTGCTCGAGTCAAAACAGGGTTCAGATTCTTCTCCTGGAGGTTTTTCAGGAATACAAGGAGTAAAAGTAGTAACATTTAGAAAAAAGGAGGAAAAAACCAACCAAAACAAAACTGGGGGAGAGCTGTAATTCTCTGTACAATGGAGCAGCTTACTGAGTACAAAAGGCACTTCTCTACAGCCTATTTTCAGAGAAAAACCTCACATTCAGTGACTCATAAAAGCAAAGAGGCACCTTTGGAGTTTAAGTTCAAGGTTTACATTAGTAATTTTGTGTTTTCGCTGTTAGTATTAATTAAATTGAGATAGTTTAATTAGTATTACTAAATTTGATCATTAGTAGTAATTCATTCTGCCTGCCATACTGCACAAATATGATGAAGCAGAAATAACTAAATTGTTTAATTTCATCTCATTTAATGACTTTACACTCCACCAGGACTTTCATTGGCATCTCGCAGTACGTGTGAAAATCACTCCAAGCTAGGCCAAGACCCAACTCCCTTTAGCCAACCATGTCTAATACCTCTCTCCTCATCCAAAGACGGGTCGTGGGCTGTGAAGGGTTTTTCCATTTCTCCACTGGAGAGCTGGCTGCCTCCGAAGGCTGGGCTGGCCCTTCCTTGCCCCGGTCACCCAGCTCCAGTATCATCCCGCCCCCAATGGCCCTGATGGAGCTGTATGGGACTCATCGGCCACCACGTCCATGGCCAGGGGCTCCCGGTGCTGTCAGAGGAGAAGTGCTGTCATTGAACCCCATGAGATTTGGGACAGGGGCTTCACTGCTGAATTGATTCATTATTCTTCCAGCTCACTGTCTCCTTCAATTTTAAGGTCAATGTGGCAAAAAACCCCAGAGTTGCCTCCATGCCCCTATTTCTGTCTGTGTTCTTCTGGAGACCGGTTTTCATCTCCTTGCCCAGTACAACTAGGACTTGCCAAAATCCCGATTCCTCTTCCCTTTCTGCGGTCTCCGAACTCCAGCCTTTCTCTGCCCCCTTCTGAAAATGGGCGGTTTTCTTGGCCCCCTCGTCCCAGAGTCTCCAGCTCCCGTGCTGTCTCTCTGTCCCTCTGCACCTGCCTGGCATGTGCCCTGCCAGCCCCGCTGCTCCTGCAGCCCACAGCCCCAGTCCTCGTCTGCCTCCACTCCCCACACCGACCTGTCCCCCCGTCCCCCGTTTTTTGCCCTGCTCTTATCAGGCCATGCAGGCTGCCTTTGCTCTGCCACTGGGGCTGCTTCACCCTCAGACTCCCAGCGTGGGCAGAAAACCAGGCGCTGAGGCTTGCGGGAGCATTTCGGAGGGAAAAGCAGTTTCAAGAAAAGCAGCTGCAAACTACCTTTTATACCCCAAACTCTGCAGAGCAAAGAGCCAGAGCCCCTGGAGCAACTCGCTGGCAGAGCAGCCCATCCCACCGGGACCCCGCGGGCCCCTCACGTCGCTCCCGTCGCTCCGCTGCTCCCCGCCGGCGCGGGACGGGGAAGGAGAGTCCAGGGGCGAGCCCCCCGAGCACGCCTGTACGTGTGTCTGTGTGTGCGCTCGGGCTGTCTCGCTGCTAGCAGAGCTTGGGAGGCCCAGACCGGGGGTTGGTTTTCTTTGGATGACTTTCCCCGATTGTCTAAAGCAATAAAAGTACAGAAACTCTTTTGGGGGGGGGTGGAAACGGCGGTTGCAGGAAGATTATTTTTGCAGTCCTGGTGCAGGCAAAAACTCGTGAGGCTTCAGGGGAGTTTTGCTCGCCTGGGGAGTGCAGGAACTGGCTGAAAGTGAATAAAACTGTAAGTACAGTATAGGGGAGCGGGTAACAAGGAGTTCTGCAAAAGCAACAAAACCGGAGAGCACAATGAAGAATAGAGCGGGTTACGCCGCGGTGAAAGTATGTACTGGTTGTTATAACACCGTGCCTCTCGAATAAATTATGTCCCTTTAAAAAGTAATACTTTAACTGTGGAGCTATATAGAGACAATTAAGACGATATTGTTCTCCTCATTTCCCTCCCCCCCCTCCTTCCTCCCGCTCTCTGCAGTAGCTCTGTGGAAACTTTTAATGCTTGAGCTTGAAACTTGGGCCTCTGGGTCTAAAATGCCTGAGAAAGCACTGCGGGCTCTAACTGTAAAACATTCCTTCGGCGGGCCCTGGAAACAGGGCGCGCTGGCGCAGGCGGAGGTCAGAGGGGTCACACGTAAA
>NW_010433628.1:1505-7013 GCF_000710305.1 Buceros rhinoceros silvestris | reverse complement strand
CCTGGAAACAGGGCGCGCTGGCGCAGGCGAAGTTCAGAGGGATCACATGTAAATGAGGGCTGGCTGCAGGCTCCCGAGGAGAATTTTATTTCGCTTAAACCTGAACTTGAACTTGCAACTGCGCTGCCGGAGCCCAGGATGGCCAGACCGCAGCCGCGAGGCGGCCACTGGCCCCCCGCACCCACCATCAAGGCAGGGGGTGTCCCCGGGCACCCACCCGGGCTTTGTGCTGCCTTCAGGGGATGATGTGGGGGCTTTAATTTCGCGAGCAGGCGCCCAGCCGTTCCCGAAGGGCTCGCTTTTCTCCTAGGGAAAGGCTGGAAAGTCCCGTCGCAGCCGTGTGTCTGCCGTCCTGGTTTCCACGGGAGTTCCCAGCGTGAAGTTCTAAGCGGATCCGAGTCCCAATGCATGCTTTGTTTCATAAGAGGAAAGAAAGGAGATGTAGCGTAAGAAAGAGTTGCACTCCCTAGCAAATTTACCTGTGCTTCCAGCAGAGGAAAATACAGGGCTGTCTACAAAGCGAGGCATAAAGAGCAGAATTTAAACCCCCCTCCGCAGCGTATTTACTTTTGTACCACAATAGTAGATGTAAACCATGAGGCAGGTTTTAAAGCTGCATTTTTGCTGCTTTGATAAAATGCCTGCTGCTGTTTCCTTTTTCCCATCGCGTTTAGCGATGTACAGACCAGGGGAGCGAGAGAGGTGCCAATGCCGGTGAGCGTCACCCAGGTGTGGTGGCAGAGGTGGCTGCTGGCCCAGCCGCAGGCAAGGAGGCAGCGTCCTCCCCGCCCCGCCACAGCTGGACTTGGCTGGTGGGTCATATTTTGGTCATCTCTGATTCCTCCCCAACAATTTTGGCTATGTTTATAGTGAAACTTTGAAAGGATGAATGGGAGAAAAAAAATTCTTCCTGGCAGTAATTCAGGAAATATCTACAAAGATGTTCTTTCTGGAGCAAGATATTATTTCAGGGTTTGTGTTAGGATCATTTTTATTCTGTGACAGCACATAAAGAGACCGGGACAGAGCAATGAGGTCTGGCATAGCTAAAATCCCTTCTGTGTGTGTGAGGTTATACAGTTTATCAATGCAGAAACCACCACGGGCTTTGAAAAGTAAACAGCTGGCTCGGGTCTGTGTGCCGCGCTTCAGAGTCACCCGCTGGATTTAAATGGCTGGCCCGCGATTTTTGGAGGGGGGCAAATATATATATAGTTTTTCTTTCAAACATGTCAGAAGGTTTTTGCAGCCGTTTGTTTTCTTAGTTCCTTTATTTGTTAAGTTTTTCCTTTCTGTTTCACGGTGGTTTATTTTTGCTTTTGCAAACATCTTCACTGCCACCAGCAATTCTACAAATAAATAATTAAAAAAAAAAAAAGTTTCTATCCCAGTCAGAAAACCTTATGGCAGCGACAAATATCAGAGAAAGCCATCGCCTCTCTCAAAGATTTTCATCTCACCCTCCACTTAATCCGCTTGCTGTACCTCAGATCTCAAGTAACTTTCATACTGTGGGCTCACTTTAATGGATGGAATCTATTTTTCATGAAAAAAGCAGGAAATAAGCTGTCTTTCGTACAAAGATTTACAAAATGTAATCATTGTTGAAATATTCTCTTTGAACTGCCTTGTCCGCAGGGGTGTCTGGCTCCCAATACCCCCGTTTCTTTAGAACACCCTTACAAGTTCTTCTGGTAGATCAGGTACACTGGTGGTTCTGGGCTTTGATGTCTTGAATGAATGAAAGAAAAGCATAATAAAAGAGAGCTGTTGATCAAGCATAAAATACTCTTTAAGCTGACAGAATGGCAGAGTTAACACATTCTAAGCTGCTTTTAGGTTTTTCCTTTTTTCCTCACATTTTCCTGTGCTTTGTGTACAGTGGGGGTTTTTATTTTTTGAAAAGTCTCTGATCTATGTAGTATGCCGTCCTCTAACAAAAACCGAAATGGGATTGTTTCTCTCTCTCTTTCTCCCTTTCTTCTTCCTCTCTCTCTTTCACCCCACTATCTTTTTTCTTTTTCTTTTCTTTTTTTGTTTTTAAATTAAACAGCAAGGGTTACGGTTTAGCGTGGCTGCAGTTAGCTGCCAGCCTACCACGCAAAGTTTAGGAGTTACTTGGCTGATTTCAAAGTCAACTTACTGACAAATAAATAAACTTCTTCACTTCAACTATTTAAAACGCTGGAGGAAAACTGTAACTCGCAAAATGTTCGCGAAGTAAAAGGAAAACCCTCCGCCTAAAAGCAAAATTGTAAGCGGAAAGACGGACATAAAAATGACCTCATTGTGAGAGAACTTTCTTTGAGAGTCAGAGAAAAGGGAAAGTTTTCTTCCTGTAGGTCTAATTTAGATCTTAAGTTCCCATACATTATTTATACATCATACTCAGCGTGCCAGCCTCCTCTGCTTGCCGGGTTCCGTTTCAAACATTTGCCATTGATAAGGCTTTGCTGTATTATATTCAGGCTAAATGTGAATATGTCCTAGCGCAGTCAATCTTTAATCCGCTCAGCTTCAGGTTTGGGCGGCAGGGGGTCCAGCGCTCAGAGCATTGCTTTATACTGAAGAAACATCTGGGGCCAGCTGGGACACTTTACTGGAACATTCAGATGTCTGGAACAGCAGCAGGAGTTACTGTCTGAGTGTGTTTTCCTAGGTTTGGGAGGGTTTGGGGTGACTTAGTTAAAAACACAAGCCCTTCCCAACTTGAGGTTTGAACCCGGGCAGAAATCTTGCCTGAAGTGAGTTTGCTGGTCCCAGGGGAGAAGTGGTTTGGACTACTATACATTTTTAATAGTCAGCAGGCAGAAGTCCATACTACAGAATTATTGCACGTAATTTAATGCAGTTTGCCACAATTGGCATTCTCGCAAAAGCTATTGGATGCGGAGCTACTGCGCACAGCGCCTGGAGACTAGTGTCCCTCCCGGGACGGGCTTTATCTTCCTTGAGACAGTATAAATACGCTCATAGTGGGGCGTGCAACTCTCCGGGGGGCGGATGTTGGACGACCAGAAGACTCACTCACTGTTTTATGTCCCTTTGGGGATGACCAACATGCTACTTATGTCCCCTTTGGTATTTCTTTTTGGAAAATATAATTACTAAATAATTAATCACAGCTCTAAGAGAATAACTTCCACAGGCACAAAGGTGACCTTGTCTCTAATATTCACCTTTCGGTTTATGCAGTAGGATCAAATTTCCTGCCTGGAGAAACTCTGGAGAAACCAATAGAAAAGGGGGACAGATTCAGACGGGGGGTATGCCAAAGGCAGTTGCTTTATCTGCAGGAGCCTTCCAGCCAGTCACAGCGGAAGCTGAACTGCCACTGCCTTCATTCACCCCAGCAGCCCCTTGGGAATTGCATCCCCATTTTGACCCCTTGCTTTTCCACCGTGGGGAAGAGCCTTCCCAGGACCTTTCACAAGGTGACGTCTAAAGGACTAGATTGCTGCCTAGGTGTTTGCCTTCTCTTCTTATCTTTGCAACCAGGAGGACTCGTTACTCCAATTCACCTTCCCGGGGCTAATGTTTTTGATTGCCTTGAAGTTCATGAGATGACTGAAATGTCATCCCCAAACAAAACAACCGAACTGATGCGCCGTGATGAATCCTCGCAGGTGCCCAACGGTTGCGGCTCGGGTTCATCTCGGCTGCTCAAACAGCCACCTTGCCGGCAAGCTCTAAAGCTGCAAGGTTCTTTTTTTTATTTGTTTAGGCTCTTATCAAAGGCGGATTTTCCCGCCCAGGCCTACGTAGTGATAGCTTCCTGCAAGCGCAGCCGTGCCCGGGGCAGCAACGGCCGCAGCATGTTTGAAGTCCTAATGGCACCGACCCGTCGCGCCACCGAACCAGCCCGAAACCTAAAGAAAATGGCTAGCACAGAGCAGGGCTTAGCCCTAAGTGGATTAGGTGAAGCAAAAGCTCCTATGTGTGGAGTTTGTCAGGGTTTCAAACGTGCGAATGTCCTCAAATAACCCACATCGCCCGGAGAAATCAGCCAACTGTCACACCCAGTTCTGGATTCCACATTAACAACCTCCTTCCGCAGCGTTAAACTTTGCCCTTGAGGACTTTTGTTTAACTTCTTAATTCGAAAACCAGATAGGGCCGCTTTACAACCCGCACTTTTTGTGTGAGCTGAAAGGTCTCATTGTTAGGGCAGGAGATGTGCAGGTAGAAGTAAATTTAACAAGTTTGCCTTTGATTGTCTTTCTGGTTGAAAACACGTGAGCAGTGCTGGGGAGCCAGGGCTGAGCCACGTCGTGCAGGAAGGCTGGTTCACGATTTTAATAAACAATGGAGCTGTTCCTGGGCTCCCGACGCAGGCAAGAAACTGCTACCGGGGTCACTGAGGCACTTTCAGCTTTCCTCCTTTCCAATATCCTGAATCGCAGAGTGCTTCCTCACGGTTCTTCCCCTACAAAGGGCGCGATTGTCAGAAGCGGCTTGAGGATTTTGGCGTGTCTCTGCTATCTCCAGAAGAGCATAAGGAACAAATAGACTTGCGCTATCAAAGAAACGTAATTGCCATTTCAGACTTCCTGTTTAGGATTCAGTCAAGTAGATATTGTTTATGGTTCATAAAACCTTACTACTGTGAGGATTCTCAGACACTGGCAGCGCGGAGTTTCAACTTTCATGGTGCTGTAAATTAGGGGGGAAAAAAAAGTGTGATAATACTCCTCGGAGAACAGTAAAATAGAGCTCTGCAATGGTTAAATGGAATTTTATAAGCACATTCGGTGTGGAACTGTTTTGCATTACATGAGTTGAATACCTTAGAGATGACACACATCTGCAGGCACTTTATTAAATCCTTAGTCAGCACTTTTCAACCTGATGAGATTACTTCTTCATTTGACTGGAGAAAGGGAAGCGAAGATCTCGTACTGGACTGCAGAATTCTTTCTGATGTTTCACCTTGAGCGCTGGGGAAGGACAGCAAGATGCTCGGCAGGACAATACAGACCTGTAGTGGCACCGACAACTGTGTGGCAGCAATTTTACTGAGTAGGACCTTTAGTTCCAGTGGATTCATTTAGCTCTAAACTCGCAGGGAGAACAGTACTGTAAAGTAAATAGAGGGGAAATAAAATACTGGCTCTTTTACGGAAACGCGTGGAGATAATATCATCCTGACCCTATTGTGATAGAGCACATGATTTAAACAGAGATTTTAAATTGAGAAAGGCAATACGCCGCTCTCCGTCTGGGGGCAGCCGGATAGGTTACCAAACGTGGAGGGATAAAGCGGGGAAGGTGGTGAGACGTGAGAGCACAGCCTGCACCGTGTCGAGCAGCGCTCGGAAAGAAGGCAAAAAAAACTTCAGCCATCCCGGCGTAGCGATGCCGGCTTCTTTTTTCCACTTTAAGCCCCCTAATCGTGCCAAAAAACCCAGACAGATCCCAACTATCAGGGCTCCGAATGTACAATGCGCTTCCTAGGCGTTTTCATTTGACGTGTGGAGGTCTCCTCTCCCCTCGCAGAGAAGTTTTGCA
>NW_010433628.1:0-1393 GCF_000710305.1 Buceros rhinoceros silvestris | reverse complement strand
CAGCAGGACAATGGTGCTCTTCAGACCTAATCCAGGAAGACTTAGATGTGTATAGGAGGCTTGAGGGGGATATGAGATCTTAATATTAAAATGATTAGTAGAAAAGGGGGATTGTTCCATGTGTACGTTTCAGTTGTAAGAGGCTCTAAATTAAAAGGCTGTCCCGAGAGCGGTGCTGGTGGGATGCGATGGGTCAGTGCGCTCTCCGTCTTGCCATTCTGCTGCCCCGGCCCGTTAAACATCTCATCAGAGTGGGGTCGCAGGCACAGGCAAAGCGGGATGCAGCTGTCTGTGAGGTGCACAGACTTCGGATCCCATAAAAGCAGCTTTTCAGTAAAGGCGATCCAGAGCCCCGGCATGGAAGTTTAAAAAATAGCCGTGGGGTTTGGGCCGCTGCTGTAAGGGTTAATTAAGTTTTGCATTGGTATTAAGGGCAAGCAGTGTCTGCAGGAGTCATATTGACACCCTAGTGCATGGTAACTCTACTCCTTTATTGACATGTTGCTAGTCAGGAGCACAATAGCACTCTGTGTCTGCAAATCATTGCTAAAATCATCTCAAGAAAAAAAAAGTTTGAAAGCCCAACGCTAGACAAAGGCCCCAGAGCTGCACTGCGCTGCTCAAAACTCCGGAGTCAGCAACTTCTATTGATTAAAAACTAACCTTTAAAGTAACTCGCAGAGTGTGTGGTTAGCATTTAAATTTAAACATGTCATGAGTTGATTTGTGTTACTGAATACCAACTCAGAAGGAGTTACATTCACATCAGATTTTTTTTTTTCTAATTCCCTTAAGCAGCTAAAGTATTTCATGAAATGTCAATAGGGCAGGGGAGAAAAAAAAGGTGTTTTGGAGGGAGGGGACTCGCGCCCAGCCTCGCCGTTTCTTTTCCCATGCAAATAGTCACCCCAAAAAGAAAAGTGTGGGGAGCGACACACAATAATTAGACCTTTGTCTAACTTTCCCAAGTGCCAGAGAAAGACAGATTAATTAAATATACAACAGTGTTGGTTTTTGGAGTGGGGGTCTCTCTTGCTGTGGAGGTCATAAATTAGGCAGAATAAATACTTCAATGTGTTTGCAGCGGGGCTGCTACGTCAGAGCGGCTGGCGGGCGGTGGGAGGGCGCAGCACTGCTCTTGCTAATGATAGTCACGTCTGGGGCTGTCTGGTTGCCCCTAGCAACCAGACATGATGTAACACCAGGATGAACTTGAACTTGGGGGACTTGAAAAGGGAACAATAGACCAGAGCAATCAATAAAGCCTATTTCAGTGAAGGATTACAGAGCCGCTCTGGGGTAACCTTGTCTGCAAGGCGCAGGCTGAATAGCGAGATGCGTGAAGGAGCGCAGTGCCACGGGGGGACGGACCGAAGGATGGACGGACGGACGG
>NW_010433627.1:19072-28293 GCF_000710305.1 Buceros rhinoceros silvestris | reverse complement strand
AAGGAAGTCTAGCCCAAACCGGGACAAGGTGAACACTGGCTTCTGCTGTCCATATATATGTATGATAGCACAAGAAAGGCCGGAAGAGCCAGAGAAACAAGAGACTGTGCCAAAGGACTGGGCTTTTGCATAGCTCACAGATGCAAAGTAATTAATTATACGTGTTGGTTGGTGTGGGTGGGTGGGAAAGGATCTTAGAACACCAAGAGTAAAGCAAGCAAAGTGAATTTACAGACTTGCCAAGACAATATCAGCAGCCATGGATAGTTAAACATTTTACATGAACACCAGCTGATGAAAAACAATCCCTTTGCAGAGGGACTGAAAGCCAGGTTTCTTCTATGCGATTAAGCATCATAAACACCAAGCTAGAGAGCTACATCTGCTTATTCCCTCTTTCTGGCCTCCAGAAACAGAAGGTCTCTTCTGCAAGGTAGAGAAAAGTCTAAAGGAGAGTTACGGAAGATCTGCACTTCCCCAGGCAGAGAAGAGAATGATTGTAGCTGTCCTGCATTTTGGCAAATCTTCCTACCAAAGGTAATTTTGAGGGTTCCTTCTTTTCCTTCCACATTGTAAAAAATTCACAACTGCTTCACTTTTTGTGTAGTGTTATTCTGCAGGTTTTTTTGATTATTTTTTGAATGTTTCCTATGAAAAAAGTGAGAAACCTGAGGACCAGAGATATTAAAATTGGTGAAGACAAAGAGAAGGTTGGTCCACAAATTAAGCCTCCCAGAGGTCGCTACGTGTGGTGCGTCTTTCTGGACGAGTGGAAAGGATCAGCTTGCCTTAGTGGGCTCATTCATTCACAAGTATGTGTAGTCGGCAGGGTTTTCATCACCACAGTTATATATGCGGAATGTGTTACATGAAGGTGAACAGGACAAACATGCCTGTTGCTTTGGGAACTACTCCCCATGCAACGTATTTTATCCTTGTCTCACTATTTGATTTTAAGTGGTTTAAAACACTTTTATTAGACTACAGAGAAAATGTGGCAGGGTAGTTTGCAAGTTTCTAAAGTGGTAACAGTTAAGAATCACTGAAAGAGATATTCTGGACTTCTCCAAGTACATCTTGATCTCGTATAAGGTATGTCTTAGGGAGGGCAGTTCTAAAGACCTCGCAAAAAATACGATGTTCACACAGGACAGATATTTTGTTAAAAAATCTCCAAATCCAGCCTTTTACATTTCCATAGCCCTTCTCTATGTGGACAGCCATGTTCAGTTTTTTCCCATAACTTCTTTGAGTAGTTGAGGTATCACTTCAATGATGATACTAGACTTCTAAGATGATAACTTAAGACATTAGGAAACAGCTCCCTTGAAAAGATAAGCAAAGCACCTGTACATTCTCTGTGGGCAAATCCATTATCCTTCTTTTTCCCCCTCCTCATAGACACATGAAGAAAAGTTTTAGGAGAAAACTAAGGTTGAATGCTTATTGAGATTTTTCTTTCTTGGCAATTTCCATCAGTGAATCCGAGAGATAAAATCTTGGTTCAGAGTTCTGAAGTTTCACTTGGGTATTTTAAAGAAAACCTTTAACTCCATGACTTTAAGCATGATGAAGATGAGAAACATTGTCCCTTTAAGCTTTTAACTTTGCAGCTCCATATGGTTACAGTGAAATTGCCAGGTGGTAGTTGTGAAGAAAATTTTCGGTCTTCAGGCATAGTGACTCTTATTTTAAGAATATCAAAGTAGGAGTCTTAAATGCTGCATCTTTATTTTCATTGGCTTAAGGCCCTTGGACTCTAGAGCTACTTTGGTGTAGAAGTGGAGAGTGCTGCACTGTGTCAACAAATACAATGTTGTTGTTTTGCTTTTACGTAGAAGAATAAAACACTTTCCCCACTTTCAATCTTCTTCTGTATTAGGGCAAATCCACAGGTCAACTTATTCTTGACAAGATAAGTCATTATTTTATCTTCAGGCATTGAGCTATTGAGAAACTGATTCTAATCACAGAATTTGTCCACAAATCCATGTCTGCTGTATTATAGTTTAATGTTTAATGTTTAAAATGATAAGCCCAAGAGCTGAAAAGGCAATTCCAGACCAATTCAGATAAAAATTGTATTAAAGCAAACACAAAACTTTTTACACATCAGTAACTTTGCATTTTGACAACCTCCTGCAATGTTTGGAGCTTCAGTGAGTAAGTCAAAGGAAAGATCATGCTAAAGGGTAGACAGACCCTTTGGGAGTACAGTAGAAAGAATAGGTCATGAGTGCTGGGTTTAACAGGGGCTTGCACACATCAAAGTTCCTAACTATCACGGCACAGCTTAGTATCAGTCAATGAAATTAGAGTCATGTACTTTAGTTAAATTATTTTATGTTTAGAAATCTGGCCTGAAGGGCAGGAGACATAAGAAAGGCAGTGCTTTGTTTTGAGGGAAAAGCAAAGCAAATCTAACTACTGTGGTATGATCTGTCTAAATTAAAGTATTTTCCTATGCACTGAATTTTTACAGTAACAGTATTTGAGAGTTTCTTCCTACCCTCAAGGGCAAAAAGCTGTTTCACTCATAGGCGTTTCAATTTTATCTGAAGTGATACATGATTAATTACGTTTAAGTACTGTGTGTGGTTTGATCATTTTTTATTTGAAGTATAAGTAGAAATTAGAAAGAGTTTTCTTACATAATAGATGATCTTTTTCTCTTGTTAGCTTTGCAAAGGAACATCTCTGTAAGGCAGCACAATCTATTACTCTTTTCTCAGATATATTATTGAGGATAACTGTAAAAGGGAGCTTCATTTTTCATACAATAAATTCATACAGAGTTCCTAAAGATGAATATGTTATTGCCATTGCTAACTTATACCAGTTCTTATACTGGAGATGAACACTCAGATGGTCTTTGTTTTTGGAAGCAGTGTCTGGAAGGCCTGGTTTGAACCTTAGCTGGTTTTGTGTGACCTACTGAACTAAGAAAACACAGTGGAAAAGATTCATACTCAGACCAAAACTGGACTGATGGAGTCATCACGGAATCATTTGATTGGAAGAGATCTTTAAGATCATTGAGTCCAACCATTAATGATCAGTAACACATCTGAAAGGAGATATACAAGACTAAATGCTTAGGTTTATTAATACTGATGAAAGAGAAATCTGTTTGCAGAATTCAGACCAAAGTTCTTTTGAAGTTTTATAATTATATGTAGCCTACCTATCACATGACTCAACACATAATGACCAGTATTGAATATCTTAAGAATCATTGGAAAAGCCTTTTTATTTAATCACTGGCTTGTCTTCTCCATGAAGCTAAACCTTGCCAAAGATTTTTTTAAATTTGCTCCCTTTATTTTCTACTCTTTGTGACCTCAGTTATGACATCTCACAGTAAAGCATGGAACATGATCTGTGTGAGGGCATCATTGCTTTGACCCTGGACAACAACTAGGATGGCAACATAATGTTCTCCAGCAATTAGTCTGACACATACTTCAGATCTGTGTAGGACTTGAAGAACTACTAACCAGGCCAAACTTATAAACTTCAGTAGCAGATATAGCTCCTTTCTCATGCTTTCTTTTATCTCCTGACACTCTAGCTGCATCCCTGGAAGTAGCTGGCCAGAGAGCTAGAGATCCATTCCCAAATCAGGTCACAGCATAGCAAGTGATCTCAGGGTGGCACCAAACCCAAAGGTTTCCATGTCCAAAGAAGCAACATAAGCTTATGCATTCCTAAACAAAACCTAGAATTGAATCTAGCTCCTGGAGCAGAACCAAGATATTGAGGACATCCCTTCACTGATATGAAGCGTTTCTTAACTTTGGAGACCAGGTTAAAAAGATTTTTACAAATTATCTTCTACTGCTGAGTGGCTCCAAACTTTTATAATTTCATGCATGAGACATCACAGCTTTACTGGATATAGATAACTTCCACTAGGTTCTAGGACTCATTAAAAAGTGGTACTTCTGACATTAACATATTAATACAAGTGCATTGTGGGAATTAGATCAACTAATCATGCAAGGAAATAGTTAAATAAACACTTATTACATTACTTTTGGACTTCTGTAAATAACTGGGAAAATAATGTTTCGTCAAACATATCTCTGCACTGAATTAAGAAGAGCTATTATCCAGAAAGAACTTAAAAACAGATGATCAACACCATGATTAAATAAGTCCTGTGAGTTCAGGGGAAAAAAAAAAAAAGAAAAAAAAGAAGAAACCCCAAAGAAACTCAAACACACAAAACATCTCTGGACAAATCAGTGTCAGGTCTTTTATAAGAAAAAGTCTGGCTGTACTTAGATCCTTTTGGACTGTATCTTGTCCAAACTACTTCTACTGTTAATGTCCTTGAGAGGGTAGTTACAGATTAACCTTCTTAGCAAATGGGTCAAAGAGTTTGTAGTCTTCATGCTCTGGTGATTTTTTTTTTTTTTAAGTTTGTATTCCTGTCTATTTGGATACTGCTGAGGGAAAACTTTTGAGAGGTCTGGTGAAAGTAACCTATGTTTTCAAACATATAAATTATCAAGGGTCTGAACAATATTCGATACTAGTCCCAATGCTTTCACAACACTTGGACATCCAGAGTCTTTTGAGAATGCCTCCAAATATGGGATAGTACTCTCTGAAACGAAAAACCCACCTCCTCTAGAAACTGCAGGTAGACATGGTGAAGTGCATGGAACTATATGCTAGGAAGGTTAACATACATCACACAATGCAAAAGATTTTGATCTAGGGATCATATCTGGAGACATGCTGAAAAAATGCAGATTCAACCTGCTCACATTGGTGAGAATGTCAATTAGCTTCAAAATACAGATGGAGAATTTTGAGCTTTGGAAAGGGTACAGTAAATTATCAATGGATTAATTGTATACATTTATACATATGAAAATATACTCACTTTAACAGATATTTCATATAATCTAATTATATGAGAACATGATTTGCATAATCTTCAAAGACTTTTTTCCAAAAGTCTTAAAATTTTTGGAAAGGGCTTATGAAGTTTTAAGTAGAACACCTAGTACTACATTTTGAATTGTGGGGATCCAGGACCCAAGAATCAGATTATTTTAATCTAAAGGTAAAATTTGTGTCCTCCAGCTACAGGTCTACTGGTATCATTGTGAAGGAAACTTAGGTTTTTGGTGGTTTTCTTTTATAGGTCTGTCACACTCCTTCGATTTGGAACGGAGCTGAAATTGTGGTGAAAGAAATTACACGAGACTAATTTATATGTTAGTATTTAAGATATTATTAGAATAATTATGAGGAGTAATAATAAAACATTCTGCCTTTATGAGTAACTGCTATCAATTTCAAGATGGTCTTAATAGTACATTACAATTCAGCCCGCTTAGTTACACAAACTGAAATAAGTTCGGAGAGGGTGAGTCAAGAACTATTTAAGATTTACAGTAGAACTTTAGCTCGACTCTTACAGTGTGAGCATATTGAGAATGATTGTCTCAGCAGACTACTGCAAAGAAAACAAGACCTCATCCACTATTTGTCTGATGACAAGAGTATAGGTTGTGTCCAAATACTCAGCAATTAAAGCACTCGTATCTTAGTAAGAGAGCATTCCATTCCCTCTGGATTATTTTTACATACATGAGCAGAAATATACATTCTCATTTGTGAATATATTTATTACTGGAGAACAAAAAAAGAAAAATCAAATATTTATCGGGGGCCATATCCCCCTGAAAATAGTTTCCTTGCAGATTGTAAAAGAATTCCGATTTAAAATAGTAATTGATGTCTCTTGGTGTTGGTTTGATCTCAGCCATCTGACCAGAGTAGACAGATTTTTGCAGTTTTTCTTTAATAGTCTCTGGTAACAGTTCCTATTTTTTTTTTCTATAAACATTTCCTCGTTCTTGCCTCCTCTTTTGTCCCTTTAATTTGTTCCTCAGAGATGTGTCCTCCCTCATTAATCATGAAATGTGGTATTGCATTACCATTTGTTTTTCTTTTGTCACAGTACAGAAACCCAGTGTGGTAATAAAACACCACAAACCAGCACTCATCTTCAAACCCTAGCTACTGCCTATTTAAAGTAGAGGTCATTGATATACAAACAAGCCTCACTTTAAATATACACCACGTTTCCTGATTTCATAGTAAAATTTCCTAGGATAGTGCAACTCTACTGTCCTCTTTTCGCTGCAGCTTCCTATTAAGGTACCAGTTAGCAGCATAACAAAATAATTAAATAATAAAAAAGCTGAAATGAGTGAATAAATAAATCACTGTATCTACAGAGAGTACTCCATTACTTTAACTGACACAAAAAATGTAATTTACAGATTCCCTTTGTTTTCTCATATTTTCCAATGCTTTGCCTCTGTTACCACGCAAAATGTTTGCTTTCAAATTAAAAGAAAACAAAAGAAAAAAAGGGAATTTGCCAGAGTTTGAAGATTAATGAAACACAGAACTTGTGAGCACAAGTTTAAAAATATGAGAGAGTTTCTGGATTACATTTTGCTTAAGATGACACTTTATTTGGCTAGGTTCAGAGAATCAGAGAATGTTTTGGGTTGGAAGTGGGCAGGGATGTTTTTAACCAGATCAGGTTGCTCAGGGCCCTGTGGAACCTGACCTTGAATGTATCCAGGGATGAGGCATTCACAGCTGCTCTGGGCAACCTGTTCCAGTGCCTCACCACCTTCACAGTGAAGAACTTCTTCCTTACATCTAATCTAAGTCTAGCCTCTTTCAGCTTAAAGCCTTCACCCCTCGTCCTATCACTATACTCTCTGACAAAGAGTCCCTCCCCATCTTTCATGTAGAAATGGCAGGCCGCTATAAGGTCTCCCTGGAGCCTTCTCCAGGCTGAACAACCCCATCTTTCTCAGCCTTTATTCATAGGAGAGGTGTTCCACCCCTCTCAAGATTTTTGTGGCCCTCCCCTGGACCCACTGCAAGAGGTCCATGTATTTCTTGTACTCTATGTTCTTGACATATAGCTATTTATTAATGTATGCTATTTTTTTCAGGGTTGTAATATTAACCTGCTATTGAAGTCAAATACTTTCTAGCACTCTTATTGCTCTCCCTGCACAGGGTCAACAGGACACTAAATAGTCTACGTCTGATCACAAAATCTTGGTAGAACTTTGTATTATTGAAGCATCAGAGATGACTGTCTTTCAAATGAGTTTGAAGGGGACTGGAACTGTGCTTAATGACATTTGAATAAACATCCCTGGACTTTGTTATTCTCAGTGAATTCGTTAGTTGAGTAGATTTTTTTTCCTCTGGACCTTATTTTAACAATGACAAGTCTTGCCATTGATTAGAAACACTTGGATAATAGGTATTCCTTCCTGAAGGGAGCAAGTTATCTGATTTACTGAAGGCAATTATACTAACAACAGCAGGTAGAAGACAATCCTCCAGGCCCTACTTCACTTGCATGTGAAATGAGATCTGTACATAAGCTTTCTGAGAAATACCACTATGTATAAAGCTACTTAAAAACTTGTGAAACCCATTTATTTTCTAGGTATTTCTGCCCACTCAACAGCAGAAATTTACTTTTGTATTAAAAAGATTTTTGCATTGTGAAAATCATCTGTAATTTGGTCTTATGAGAACAAATTTTCTGTGCAGATGCATTTATCTAAGTAGATACTTTACCTTGTATTACAAAATTATGTTGTTACATATTAAGAAAATTCAAAATCTATATGCAACTACAGATGATTAATCAAATGGAAAATTATGGATTCCTGTATGAAGTGAAAAAGCCAACTCACAACTGTTTTACAGACCTATTATTGCTGAGACTTTTGTTACCACCAAAGAAATCCAAAGAACTTGAAGGTAGATTCGATTTTGTGTGTAAAAGTGAAATCCAGTATGACTTTGTTAAAAGGTCCATTGACACATGAGAACAGTTGGTTAAGCTACTTTCCCCCCCTTGAAACTCAAGACATTTAAGGAGATGGATTTTGCCCAAACCTGGGCTGACGTATTTCATCAGGATGGGAAAAAATGCAATGCTATTTTCTAATATCCAACTATAATCAAGGAAGTTAGAATAAATTTCTTCAGGTTTCAATGTGAATTTTGACGAATCACTTCAACAAATGTAACAACCAAGTTGAAAGCCAATAAGGAAAAGTCACAATATCTTGAAACCAGTTGCTTTCTCAAATGCATATTCAATCAAAGTATTTTCAAGAAAAAAGAATAGATAGTTTTGCTCCTACATGTGGGGAATAACAGGAGGTGTAAGACAATGGAAAAAATATTAAAAACCAAAACAAAACAGAACTGTATCCATAAACACCGATAACAGCTTCATCTGCAAGCCTCTGTATAGGAAACAAAAATGACAACATCTATGGAGTATTGACCACAGGTACTATTGAGGGCTACCACTCTGATGATGCTGGAAACATTGTGATCTTAACAAATGATAGACAAAATATTTCCATAAGAGCATCATTCATGTAGTTGAACATGACAATTGGAAGATTGCACCAGATATAACTAGTAAAATACTTAAGGAAGTCACATTCAGAGATACTTTTTGTATCTATTGTGCCTCATCTACTCCACTTCTGTATTTCTGCTCAATGAACTTAAGCAGATAATCTTATTATGGCCATGCTGATTGACAGTTTCCTTAAAGAGGTCTATTAAATTTCATATGTTTTTAACTAGTGTGAACAAAACTAGATACGATTCCTCAATTTGTGCAATGAAGAGCTTACACTGTGTAAAATGTTTTGATTTATGTTGCTTACATGGTCTCACTGAATAATTTTGTTAGGTTCAATTTATTTATATTATTGACTAGACTGTAGGCTTTAATTTGGAGGAAACCACAGACATTTTCTCTACAACCCTGCCCCTGATCTAGATCAGAGCACATACAGTGGCAGATGTGATAACCAATTTTTTGTTTGTTTCCATTTGTTAGAAAATGATTAATTGGGTTGCCATGTGACAGTAAAAGTCTAGTGTGGTCTATAAGGTGCCCCTGTCTCTTTGACCTTTCTAGAGGTGAGATGATTAAAAACCATGTCTGAAATGAAAGTGGTAAAGATTATACGTTATTGCTACTTGAAAAGGGGAAATACAAGACAGTGATGTACCATTATACATGAATGTTCTAAAAGATGACAAAGAAAGGAAAAAGCAAAAGTATGGATCGAACAGGAACTGTTGGGAGCAAAAACAGTTTAGAAAAGGATGATAAAAGCCACTCT